>NC_137025.1:36487413-36562413 GCF_032717465.1 Coenobita brevimanus | reverse complement strand
TCATAACCTTTATTAATCCCTTCACTTTTATGGCACTCATAAGTTTAATTACTTGAAAAAAAAAAAAAAAAAAACAGAGGCTACCAAAAAAAAAAAAAAAAAAAAAAAAAAAAGGAGTCGAGCCAGTACAGCTTTTCGGGTGCACTTATGCTACGCTATGATGGCACGTACTATTGTAAAAAGCAAATATACGGAAGGAAATACATTTAATTAGATTGTCTTGACCTCGTTCCGATGATTTCCGGCACACTGCCATCCCTGCATCCTCATATATATATATATATATATATATATATATATATATATATATATATACACCAGGGCAACAGAGAGATAGATGTTGGTGATGCCTTTGAGCTCACGTGGCATCATGTTGAACTGATCTTGAAAAAGAAACATTTTGAGCGCACAGCTTTTCC
Source organism: Coenobita brevimanus (assembly GCF_032717465.1). NCBI lineage: Eukaryota > Metazoa > Arthropoda > Malacostraca > Decapoda > Coenobitidae > Coenobita > Coenobita brevimanus. The sequence goes on along the minus strand of NC_137025.1, from coordinate 36,561,994 downwards.
TATCCACTTGGCCCGGTGGTAGGCTCCCTGTTTTCGGATTGGAGCCAGTCCAACAGACGTTGCTCCCAGAAACAGGAGAACCAGCTGTAAAATCTCCTTAGAGTCATCGCGTGGCTGGTTTGTTAGGAGCGACTCAAGTAGGACTTGACTGGTTTGTTCACAAAGCGCTGCCAACCAGGGCTGGGGTCGATTATGAACTGAATTGGAACTGACTAAAAAACTGTGAACTGGAATTGAAGTGAGAAAAATATAAAAATGAATTTAACTGAATTGAATTGGAATTTATAGTAATCAATTGATATGAATTGATGACTGAACTGATAAAATAATATATTATACTGTAATGTGCGAATTCATTATGGTACAATACTTTACTTACAGTATACTCAAATAAACAGTATAATATACAGTTTGCAATCACAAAACAGTTAAAATATCAAGTAAAGTAACCTATTAAATTTATATTAATTTTCATTTAATTAAGAAACTATTTCCTGCATAATTCATGTGTTTTAATAAATGTATTTAAGATTTACAAGTTCAGTTCCTGTCGGTGTGCCAGACTGAGAAGGTGTGGGTAAAACACATGTGTTCAGTACACGTCCTGCTTGGCCTTGCCAAGCCAGTGTTGCCAGTTTAGCTGCTTTCCCACTAGATCTGGCTGCAATTTTTCTTACATCTAGTGACTCTTGAGAACGAAACTTGTGGTATTTTGTGTCATGATTTGGTAACCCTGCCTGGCCTGCCCTGTTGGTGTGTGATTGAGTGTGTGTGCTTACCATTGTCTTCCTTTTTCAGTCAGTATTGAAGTGACTGGGTTATACCACATATTAGTGCTGAACTGTCAGCAGTCAGCACTCTGGTTCAGCAGTGTGTTAGTCAATGTCACTTTTACAGGTGACAATATCTGTTTCCAAAGCACATATCATATGTGGCCAAAATGCCACCCAAATCAAATGTGTACAGTCATTTCATCATGCCTCTAGTTCTTCCAGTGAGAATAAACCAGGAAACCTTAAAGATGTTTGTTGTCACTGTATCCAGGCTGTTACTGGATCTAACAAAGCGATATCAGATGTTACGAGGCACCTAGAGATGAGCATATTATGAAGTATAATATTAATTTAGAATTTACATAGTAATAATTGGAAGTTTTGTGGTTAGTTGAAATAAGATCGTTTAACTGATACTGTATGTGTGTTATGTTATGTTACATTAATTAACTGATATGTGTTTTTATGGAAAATCTGAGTTCTAAACCTGAAGAACATTGGTGATAAGCTTTTTCAGGGTAATGCAAGCTTAATTTACGGGATAATGCATGCTTAATTATAAATAGTTTGTGTTCTTCTTTTCAGAAGAACCATGTAGGTATCTATGCAAAGCTTGACAATCCAGTAGTTGATCCAAAACAACAAGAAACATTAACGGAAGCACCAAGTGGAAATCCACCGACTTATGACAGACGGAACTTACTAACTGTATTGTGGCATTTATTGCCCATGATCCCCTTCCTCTGTCGCTTGTTGAAAGTGAGCATTTCCACAAACTCATGGCAACTGCACAGCCGATGTTCACAATGTCTAGTCGTAAGCATCTGAGTAGTGTGCTTTGACCATAGCATTCAACCACTGTTCATACACTGTTGAAGACTCAGTTACAACAAGTCCAGAATCTATGTCTCATCATCAACCTGAGGTCCAGTAGGGATATGAGGTCATTTATAGGTGTGACTGGTCACTGCATCCTTGATCATACCATGAATAGTGTCATGTTGGCATGCCTTCACGCTAAAGGCTCCTACTGTATACTTCAGACAACATTTACGAGCTGTACCAAGAAACGGCAGCCTTCTATGATGTTGGGAGTAAGATAACTACCATAGTTACTGATAATGCAGCAAATATGGTGAAGGCATTCACTCTATTCCCCGTAGAACAACTTGAAGATGAAGATGACGGTGATTTTGGTGAGATGACTGTGATATCCTACCACCTGATGATTACAAAGTTTGAATGTCTACCCCCAAACTGCAGTCCATGCTTCACTCATACTTTGCAGCTAGTGGTGAAAGATGACACAGAGCAGGATGGTCAGATCAAGCACATTCTGGCAAAAGTATCAAAGCTAGTCAGCTTCTGCAGGAAATCAACAGTGGCTGCAGAAATTCAAATGAATTTAAGCTCCAGATTTTAACATATACACGCTGGAATAGCCAGTTGTTGATGATGAGGCCAGTACTTCGAGTTCCACCAGAAGTGTGGGACAAACTTGGCGTTCCCTACAAGCTGAAGCAGTACGAACGTATGAGCTGAACACCATCAAGGAGCTCTGTGATATACTTGAGCCATTTGAGTATATGACCAACCAGATTCAGGGACAAAACATGGTGACATCAAGTTTGGTAGTTAACTGTGCTCTTGGCCTTCGGGCTGCTTTAGCTAGTCTTTGTGGAGTGCATAATGCAAGCTTGTTTCTGTACTGCAGTCCTCAACTCAGACTCGTCTGAATAAGTTTGAGTCTATGGAGGCTTTCCAGCTAGCTGCCACCTTAGACCCACGTTATAAGCCGGACTGGTGTCATGACAATGAAGTGCAAGACATTCGTGACCTTCTGACTGTGAAATATAATATCGCACGCAGTCTTCATTCTACAACAACGGATACTTCCCTGCAGAGGCTGCAGAACCACCACCGATGAAGAGGAATAAGTTATTTGCCTTGGTCAGCTGGTCATCTACATCAAGACCAATGCCATCAGAAAGTGAGGTCTCAATCTACCTCAACCAGCCATGTCTACAGGAAGACTGTGATCCCATTGGCTACTGGAAGGCCAAGCAGCCTGAGTTTCCCATCTTCACCATGCTTGCAGCAAAATACCTGGCCATTCTGTTACATCAGCTCCTGTGGAACGACTATTCTCCATTGCTGGAAAGTTCTTCAGACCAGCGAGGTGCAGTTTAGGGGAGAAAAGATTTGAGCAACTTATGATGATCAGATGCAATCCTCAGTAACTTGGACTCATTCTTGTTTTGTTTACTAATACGAAGAATTAAGCAATTTGAACTTTTAGTTGGTAAAGGATGTAATTGGTTTGTGTGGTTGAGCATTTTTGATAATAAAGATGTTAATTTGAAACCTCATTTTTATTACTTCTTGTTTGATTAATGGTACTGGGTAGATTAAACTGATTTTGAATTGAAAACAATTGAATGAAATATCAACCATAATTATTTTTTTTAGAAAATGAATGAAGGAAAAACAAAGGAAAAAAAATAAGTCCTTGTGCCTAAAGGCATCCTCCATTCATAAAATATTTATAACAACTGAATTTAAATAAAAGTGGATTAAATGTTTGTGGGAAGCAACTGCCAAGAAGTGAATTCCAGAGACTAGTAGTTCTGGAGATAAATGAATTTTGATAAGCAGAGGTTCTGCATTGCGGGGGAGAGAGTGTGAGTTCATGGGCTCTCCCAGCTGGCCAAGTATTTTGGGAGAAAATGTGAAGGGGAAGCACAATTGAAGCAAGTTCGTCAGAGCATTTACGGTAAAAATATTGGTAAAATAATGCTGAAGAAGCAACATCTCTACCTACTGATAATGGAGGAAGGTCCTGCATAATGGCAGGATTATTGATTATTCTAATGGCTTTATTTTGAATTTTGTCCAACTGCCTCAATTGAACTGAACTAAATTGGAATTGAAGATTCCTTTTTCTACGAATGAATTGAATTGAACTGGAATTGATTAATTCAAATTTTATTCTGAACTGCAATTGAACTGAACTGACAAAAATGAAATGACCCTTTCCCCGCTGCCAACGTCGTACAAACAACATTGCTCTCTGGAGTATCCAGTGTAGTAGTTACAAGGAAGCGATTAATATGATTCCAGCACTTCTGAAATCGCTTAAATATTGCGATATATGGTCCCGAAGACAGCCCCACTTCCACCTCAAACACACGAACAAGCACAGTTTCATAAATGTGATGTCTGCATACTAGATGGAACTAGTCTCGGCCCAGAACGTCTTCAATCTTTTCTCAGGCACCAGCCAGAAGCCTGGTGTTACAGCTGTGGTGTCAAAAGAAAGACTAATGATCCTACTTTCTAAGCCATGCTCTCTCAGCAAATCACAACACACTCGAGCAATCTCAGCTCCAGTACCTGCATCAACCTTTGGGACTCTAGAAACTTTCCCCTGGCCATTGGCAGATACAAAGACAGAGATTCGATTTACTGCTCCTTCACCTGTAATATCTGGCAGGATCTTCCCATCAAAATGCAAAGCCAAGGGTTCTCCTACACAGATACTTTCATCTTGGCAAGCCTTTGTGATATGCTTTCTGAGAGATCGGCGTGCCCGGTACATCGTGGAAGGAGAAATAGTTCTGTCAAGTCGTTACCAAGTGATTTCACTAATAATAGCATAGGACATTGCTGCATCACAATGCAACAAGTTCTTCTGGTCAAATGCAATGGAGACTTCCTTTGATATAAAATTCTTCGAGCTCATGGAAGCGGGCAGAGACGTGGAAGTGACTGCTTCGAAACTAGAATCATCATTCTCTGAATCCGTGTCCGAAGAAGTGCAGTTTCCTGTGTCACTGTTGGCAGGTTCAGTGGCCTTCTTCAGTCGTTCTTCTTCTTTTGTCCGTCTGTGCTCACTCTCCTTGTCTCGTTTCCTCTTCCTGATTTCCTTCATGTGCGTTTTACATCCACTCCCGCCATGCTGCTCTCTGTTGGGTCCTCCTGTTGGCTTTGGTAGAAGAGTTTGTCCTCTTTATTCTTCATCATCACGAGGGAATTGTTGTGGTTGATATAAAAAAAATCTCGTTCTTCATCTCTGAGTGGATATCTCTTCTTGTATACGGAATGATTCTTGTAGTCTCCTGCATTATTTTTTCCAGTTTATCGTACCGCGCCAAGTGAGCTTCTGTCTTTCGAAGTGCATTGTCTCACCTCAAAGTAGGAACCTTGGCTCAGTGCCTAAATGGAAGTATGGTGTCCAGGCAGAGATTCAGACATTTGGAGCTGCCCAGCTGTTGCTGTGTTTGATGATTCTTCACTTTCTTCAAAACATGCAGTTTTGTTGGCAAACGGCAACCTGCAATGTCTGCACTTGGCTGTCCAAACAACCACACTTCAGAAATGCTTTGAGTGTCCATTGCACCGCACACTGACAACCTTCCTGGGTTACAGACTAAACAAAGTATCAGTTTGCGGGACTCTGAACGCTGTCGTATCATGCCAAAAGTTGTTCAGACCCCTTTTCGCATCTAAACGAACACAGGCATCAGTGAGGATCAAGTGTTTTGCAACATTCATTATATACCCTATGCCCTGTGAAACACCATGTTATTATATATATATATATGCTATAAACTGATATCCACTCCATATCACTTCCTCATAACTACAGTAGACTCAAACTCTAGTGTTAATTTCCCATTACAACTCAGCTAAAAAAAAAAAAAAAAAAATGCCACTTTTATACCAACATAACTGGACACTTCATCGTTAAAATCATGTCTTACATCCGCGTTTGCAAAGCGAAAACGGGTGTTAACTTCTTGCCAAATGTGTGTGTGTGTGTGTGTGTGTGTGTGTGTGTGTGTGTGTGTGTGTGTGTGTGTGTGTGTAAATTTGCAAGTCATCTTGTGACTGTCCAAGCTTGGTGTCTTGAGAGAGAGAGAGAGAGAGAGAGAGAGAGAGAGAGAGAGAGAGAGAGAAGGTATATCAGTTACACTTATTACTCGTTTTTCATTGACTTTCCAACCAACTGTGCAGGTCTGCTATAGCCTTATTGGTCTCCGAAAAGATGACATTTTTGGTGCTGGGGATAGTCTAAATAAGACACAACTCATGTAATGAGATTTCACTAGTTTTGCTCGTTCTGTCAATAAGATTTTATGAACCATATACTGTATATCGGGCATTAAAAAAAAAAAAATGGCATAATATTGCAGTGAGACAGGTGTTAGCACTGGATTGTGAACCTAATAGTGGCGAGTTAAATTCCAGATTGTCTGATGTTAACGAATATCAGGTTTCATTGCATACCGTAGGTACAACGAAATGCCATGCAAGCAGTAACGCTGATGCCATATAGCAGCAGTTTAACCCATTGACTGTGGCTGGATCAAAAATGATATCTGAGTCCTAATGGCTCTGACTGTGGCTGTATCATATATGATTTCCTGCTTTCAAAAATTCTGCCATCAGAAATGGCACAAAATAAATCAGCTAGCAACTCATGGCACTCTATAGAATATTGCCATACATAGATTATGCATTTTTACGAGGAACAGAGCTCAGCTGAGTTACCTACAAAATGCCAAAAGTAATGGTACAAAATCTTCTCCAAGCAGACCGCTAGCAGTAGCCCAAGCAAATATTGGATGAAATCTCTGGATGAGTGAAGTGATGATAGTGATACTTTGTTAGATGATGACAGTGAAGGTTCAGATGCTGATTTACATCTTATCTGATAGCAAGATTGGCACAAGATTGACACGGACGACACAGTGCAACCATAACACATCGTTTGCCTGGCACCACAGCACAGGGAATATTTATTACTTCACGGACCTGTTTTAGGGGTAATTTTTTTTGTTTGCTATCTTGTGTTATATACCATTGAACTCGAGATTTTTTTCTCTATCTTTTGACAATATTATTTTTTACTAACATTTTTTCCTTAATATTTGAAAACTGCCACACACGGAATGTACATGTAAACAAACACTGACGCAGTGAATGGGTTAAGATATACCCTGTCTTCCAATATTAGGTGTTACTGCGACATGGATAACAAACATTTCCTGACAGTCAAGCATAAGTGAATCATGGCTTGCATTGCCACTGTCCCCTCAACATACATCTTGAGACATACTGAAGAAATTGACTATTATGGTGTCTAAAATGATGTATTTGAACATCTTTTTATTTCAAGGTACCTAACATATAAATGATATCCCTACTTAACCCTCCGCGTGCCAGTGCCATTTTAAAACGGTCTGACATAATTCTGTGGCCAGTGCCAGCGCCGTTTTAAAACGGTTTAAAATAAAAATAATCACTGTGACCTGCATAGATTCGCGGGTAAAAACTGGCAGGCATATATGGTAACTGTTCCTCTACCATCCCCAAGGCTGTCAAGGCCAAACATTCATTCGCTGCCCCCCTCATGCTCGCTCTGCCTCACTCTGCCTGTGTACCTCACCCAGTGCTGTATTTAGTGACAGCATTTTGTAAATATTTTCATGCTAATGTAAGTGTAAATATTTTCTTGTAAATGTAAGGACTTTATAGTGAAGTCAGGTTGTACCTGTCTTCAAGTAAGTGTAAGATAATACATTCACAGTGAGAAAGACATGCAAATTGTGTTAGATGCTGACTTAACCCTTTAACCGCGGGTGTCATTCCAGAATGACATTGCAAAAACTGGACCAAACCGCGGGTGTCATTCTCGAATGTTTGTGAATATTTTGAATACCCCGCGTTTTTTCCGTGCGCCAATTGTTTCAAGGGAGAGTAGCTATTAAGTTCTTTCACTCCAGCCGACCCCCTCCTCCCTCCTCCCCCCCCTGGGGCCCCACCTCCCAACCCCTGGGCCCCCCACCCCACCCCAGACCAAACACGCATCAGTATCTGTCCAGCTGTGTGAGTGACAACACTGCTGATGTGGATGTGAAGTGCAGGCAATTACAGTGCCTTTTACCTGCCTCAGTGAACACAGAGTGGGTGTTTATCGTATGTGCAGCGTTCATATATGTTTATAGTATTATTATCAGAATGAGGTTGGTATTTGGTAATGGTGTGTGAGCGAAAAATAGTGATTACAACGACGCTGATGTGGCAGTGAAGTGCGGGCAATTACAGTGCCTTTTACCTGCCTCAGTGAACACAGAGTGGGTGTTTATCGTATGTGCAGTGTTCATATATGTTTACAGTATTATTATCAGAATGAGGTTGGCATTTGGTAATGGTGTATGAGCGAAGGTAATGGTGTGTGAGCGAAAAATAGTGATTTTAGATTGCTCAATTCTAATGGCACTGCCCATCCAGTGATAGTCAATGAAATCATGAAACCTACATCATTGCAAAGCCGAAGGTTAGTACTTTCTAATGGTACCTCATTTTTCGCTCTAGATTTATTCTGTGCAGAGTTATAAAGGTTTAAAGTTTGTTTACATTTTGGTCAAAACCCCCGCGGGAGAGGACAGTCGGGGCAAAACAATGCCCGCGGTTAAAGGGTTAATAAGTAATCAGAAAAGTGTACTGAACATTGCTATACCTTCCCAGCATAAATACCTGATTATACTTACATAGAACATGGCTTTCTCTCACGTACATGGTGAGCGTGAGAGAGCGGCTATACCCGTACACAAGTAGGCAGGACCCAGTAATACCCATTTCCTAGCCTCGGTGAGCATTTTCATGGCGAAATTCGTTGTTTCCACATCAAAATCTATCATTTTAGCCAAGAAAAAAAGGTCAAAATATGGCCAACACTGGGGCGACCCATAGGGCTAAAAATAGCCAGCACACGGCGGGTTAATCTTCAATATTTCTTCATATCGGAACCGTGGAGGTTATATTTGCTTATTATTATTATTATATATATATATATATATATATATATATATATATATATATATATATCATCTCATCTAATCAGCCGTTTGAGTGTCCACCGCAGGACCGGCTTATCCCGACCGAAGTGGGGACGATACAGCCAATGTATCTCTACCAAGTGGCTTAGGCTGTCTGGTAGAGATTGTATGTAGGGTGAGAAGTGCCTGTAAGTGTAATTGTAGTGTTGGAGTGGCTTTGGATGTGTGTGTAGTCTGTGAACCAAGTGTAAGCGGCTCGCACAAGCCGACTGGGTGCAAACATACCGTACTTTACAGTATGTGACACTGGTTCAACCACAGCACCCCTTGTGTCCACCAATGCAGTAGGTGGGCTGAAGAACACACCCAAAGTCTATCACCCAGGCGGGGCACCCTCGTTCTTCAGTGTACAAACACGCACACTTTACCACTATACCACGGAGGCTCCATATATATATATATATATATATATATATATATATATATATATGTATATATATATATATATATATATATATATATATATATATATATATATGTATGTTCAACCTCCAGCCATCCATATTAAACCCGCACTCATGAGAACAGTCGAGGTGTTATGACCTCACTAGTTTGTGTGTGTGTGTGTGTGTGTGTGTGTGTGTGTGTGTAGCAAGGGACAGAAAAAGTCATAATCTGGTTTCGACCAATCTTACTGGAAGGGTTGAAGGTCTGTCGGGGGGAGGGGATTGACAAAATAATTTTGAGAACAATACATCAACGGTCAAGGTCACATGGCTAGAATGGTGTCCACAGTTTTTACTTAATTTACGCCAATATTTGTGGAAGGGCTCAGAGCAATGAAAGAAAGAATGGCTTTGATTTTTCATATGAATTATTCAAAGGTTAAGATCACATGGAAATTTGAAAATTAATTCGTCTGGGACGGTCATGTTAGAGATATCGACATGTGACATGATTTAGACCAAGTAAGATGAAAGGGATTAGGGTAATGCAAGGACGACGGAATTCAAATTTGAAAACAAACAGTGAAATGTCAGGTATCATCGTAGTGTCAGTTATTTTTTCTTTTCCCGAACTGAACCAATGTTGTTGGAAAGGAAGAGGATGGGGTCAGTTACAAATGAAGTAGGTTGGTCAGTTCTGTGAAAAATTAGTCGCTAGCCAAGGTCACAAGTAGTATGACTTCAACAAAGGAAAGTATACATGGGGACCAAAGATGTTATCGTATGTAGTCCGGAGGGGACGATGAATGAAATACCACCCCGTTTACAACAGAGTCCCATTGCGCAGTTCCAGTCCAAATGGCCATGATTACAGGAGTCAAACGTTTATCGTGGTCGTGTTAAACATCTTTACGACATACTGCCCTTACATGCATAACAAACAGAACATACCCGCAGGCTGTCCACCTTAATTTGCCGGAGTTTCACGTATATTTAAGGCTCTATTAATATTCAGTGATAGTATTTCCAGCTTTCTACCGACATGTGGTATTAATATCATATTACAGCTCGGCATTCAAAATACAGAGACCACAGATCTTCGGTCAAGGTACAGTATATTATGGTCAAGAGTATATAAGTACAGTAAACACTGGAAGCACACCCACCCACCCACACCCACACACACAGACAATATATATATATATATATATATATATATATATATATATATATACAGACAGACAGAGAGGATCCATTATGACATGTGAAAATGATGGGTGGGAGAGATACACAGGTTCGAGTTTGATTTATTTTTCTCTAACGTTTGACGCTACACAGAACCCATTTCCAGACATTCTGAACAAGAAGTGATACATTCGAGAAATCTATAACCCTGGAAATTCCTTCCCTCTTTCTCGTGTCGCAGCCTGATTGGCAGTCTCTGGGAAAATTCCATCGTCCTATTCCATCCCTGACAGCGACAGTAGTGCTATCCTTGCTATATACCTACATAGGCTGAAAAATCGCTCCTAATGTCTGTTTGCATTTTTTACACAAATGTGAAGTATAACGGACATACTACTCTAAATATTTATATCTGCTTAGTATTCGGGGGTCTTGAGTAATGTTCAGCGCTAAAACGAGCCCAAAAACCTCTTTTAATGTCTTGAATTTGCACATAAATACCTCAGTAACCAATGGTTTAAGAAAAGGCAAAATTTTAACAATAAATCTATGTTGTTGTTGTTATTGTTGAGCAACCCTGGAGAGTTTGAACTAGCAGACCTATCAACCATAGACAAGCAACTGCCTCCGCAGGGCCATCCAGTGCAGCGAACATACGTTTCCTTTGGGCAGACGGTGCCTTGCCACAGCAGGACGAGGGGAGGTCCAAATGGACGCCAATAATTGCTTCCCTCCACCCATTTGGTAGCGATATCATAGTAGGCTCCATATCACCCACTTTTTGTATATATGGTTACCACCCAAGGTTGTAAACAGTTTCTTTGGTTTTAAAAAAACAAATCATTAACTTTGTCATTTGGTGTAGGGCCACCTGAAGTGGAAACAAGATAAGTAAAAAGTGACAGGAAGGATGGGGGAAGTAGGAACAGAGCAGTGCAGACACGGAAAAGAAATTATAAATGTGAGGGAGAAATTGGTCAGGTTAAAATCAAGTAAGTGGATGATGGTCGCCACCAACTACCACCACGGAGTAAGCTATATTTAATAACAGGAGAAAAGTCGCGGTTTCCCCTGCACGAGATATCAAATTAAAAAAAAAAAAGTATAAACATTTCCTCATGGCTTTGGGAATAGGAACTCAGGTAAAAGACAATGCAACAAACAGATTTGTAATACACAGATAATTTTGGAGCTGAAATGTTTTGAAGGACAAATAACTTCTGCAGCCTTCTCATTAAAAGTTGCTCCTTGATATTGACGAAAAGTGTCTGTTTTGATTAAAGAATCATAAAGTACACTCATTAAATGAGCTTTTATGAGTGTTAATAAGATTAATATAAACAAAGACAGTGAAGTCTGAAATTGGCTGCCATTAATCCTTGAATCCATGGTGTGCTGAATGGCTTGGTGATGGTAAGGTTGAGATGATGCTGTGGTTTGAAGTAATGCAATCTGTACTACCAAATTAGCTCTCCCTGTGTGTGTGTGTGTGTGTGTGTGTGTGTGTGTGTGTGTGTGTGTGTGTGTGTGTGTGTGTGTGTGTGTGTGTGTAAATTTGCAAGTCATCTTGTGACTGTCCAAGCTTGGTGGCTGGGTGAGTAAGATAGTGGGCGGATGGGTATGGTGGGTGGGTAGGGTAGATGGGTTAAGTGGGTGGTCAGGGGGGGTGGGATGGGTTGGTAGAATGAGTAAACAGGTGAGGAGTACGGGGTGGGTGGGTGGTGGGTGATGTGGATGTGATGGGAGGGCAGGTGGGGTGGGTGGATGTGTTGTGAAGGATAATAGGTCCATCGGGATATATCTATAAGGGTAATGGGCCAAAGTAAAGATATTTGAGCAATGGTTTAAACATGTCCATGGACGAACTGGGTCCATGTGAAAAAATGAATCTGTGTGAGGATATCGTGTGTTTCCGTGGGAAAAAAATAGTTCTGTAACGAAAATAGGTGCTCGGAGGGAAATAGGTCCACGGGCGAAATAACTTGATGGGAAACATTGGTCATCGGAGACAAAATAGTTTCGTTAGTGAAAAATATGTCTAGGGTGGATAATAGGTTCCTGGAGCAAATAGATCTATGGAGAAAAATACACACTGGGGGAAAATAAGTTCATGAGTATAACAGATACACAGCAAAATATCGGTCCCTTCCGTGGAACACGTACAGGAGAAAACAGGTCCAAAGGGCGAAAAATAATGCATGTGGCAAAAATAGGTCAATGGGAGAACTTGGTCACATCTCCCCTCCATCCTCCAATTCTCCTGCCTCTCCATTCACTGTTCCCTTCTCTCCTCCGATTATCCTTCGTTCCATCTTTCTTTACCCCTCTCCACATTCCTCCTTCCTACCTCCCCACTGTCGTCACGCTCGCCATCTAACCCCCCCCCCCACCTCTCTCTCTCTCTCTCTCTCTCTCTCTCTCTCTCTCTCACACACACACACACACACACACACACACACACACACACTATTGCCTTCTAGTGCACAACTCTCTTTCACCTTTCTTTATCATCTTTTCTCATTCTTTTCACTTACTTCAGTCCTTTCCTCTCCTTTCACCCTTCTAAGTCTTCCATTCGTCCAATCACGCTCCCTGCCTCTCTCATTCACACACCCTCGGTCCCTTCCTCTTTTGCATCGGACATCCCTTCCACAACCCTTCCCCTATCTACCTCCTTCTCTATCTCTCGCTTTGCCGCATTTCCTCCACCTCTTTCATTCCATTTCTCTTCGTCTTTCCTCTTTCTATACCCTGTCTCGCTCTCATCCATTTCTCTTCCTACCACACATCATTTCACTGGCCTCTCTTTCTTTAGCTCCATCTTCTCACTTCCTCCAACCTTCCCGTCTTTCCTCCTGTCCCTACATTTTTCTCTTTGTGTTTAACTATATTTGAATTAAGTTAAGCGAATTATTATCATCCACCCCCACCCCCTTCTTGTCCCCTTTCACGCCGACAAGACACTGAGTTTGTTCATTGCCTGGAGCAGGGAACTCTCTGATCATGTCGGTTTTGTTAAAATAAAACTCAGAGTGCACCTCTGGCGACCACCGCTGATGTAAGGGTTGAATAATTGACTTTGCCCTGTTACTTTGACTGCCGACAGATTAATATCAAGACCGAATTGCTTTATTCTTGCCTAATCCTTAGTCATACCACCAGGTTCGCTTCAAATCAGGTAAAACCAGAGTTGGCCTTGGTTCGAAGCAGATCAAAACTGACTGAGTTGGTCCTGCCCTGTAACCTTGGCCTTTGGCTTTTTTCTTCGACCTTGACCTTTGACTGATTGTTCTGATGATCAAATACTTTTATTCTTGCATTTTTATCAACTCTTGCTCAAAGTTTGGTTTAAAAAATCGGGTGAAAAATTCTGTGCTGATTAGCCCTTTGACCTTGATATGTGACCTGGTGCCTACAGGAACAAGAGGGTTACTCCGTGACTGAACCTCAACCCTTCCAACAAGTTCGCTTACAGTCTGATCAACACTATTTGAGTTACTTTGTTGAAAACACACACACACACACACACACACACACACACACACACACACACACACACACACACACACACACACACACACACACACACACAGAAATTTAAAAAAAGGAGGAGGAATTATAATATTAACTAAGAAAAATCTAAAAGTCAATGAAATAAAACTAGATATACCATCACAAGTTGAACTGATTGCAGTAGAGATCAACACATCTGAAGGTAAAGTAATTGTAGCCAATTTGTACAGGCCACCCAGATCAAGCACATGGGAAAGAGATGAATATGAGGACCTGGCAGAGAGTACAATTCAGAGTATAAGATCATTACTACATAAAATGGAAGAGATATCGGAAAGAATTATACTAACTGGGGATTTCAATACAAATATAAATTGGAATACTCTAGATATAATTAGCCAAGAAAGCTGTTGGGACCAAAAGCTCCTGGATCTCGTGCAAGAGTTTTTCCTAACGCAACATGTGAGGGAAACCTTCAGAAAAAGAGGACTTGATGTACCGTCAGTGCTAGATCTAATATTTACTAGGCAAGAAAATGATATTGACAGTTTAATATATCACCCTCCACTCGGCAAAAGCGATCATGCAGTACTAAATTATAACTTCAGGATAGCATATGACATAGTAAACAGCAATGACAGTTACAAAAAGAGCCTAAACTACAAAAAGGGAAATTATCAAGACCTAGAGAAGTACTTCTTAAAAGTTGATTGGGAAAATGAGCTTAGAGGACAAGATTTAAATTCTGTGAATTTTATGAAATAGGAGTCCAGAAGTACATCCCACAGCACAAAGAAGCAGATAAGAAAATACAGAAATGGTTCAATACAGAATGTAAAAAATCAAAAGAAAGAAGAGATTTGTTGTGGAATAGATACAGAAGACACAATAGTGAAAGGGCGTATAATAATTACAAACAGGCAAGAAACGACTATACAAGAATAAGGAGGGAAGCCCAAAAACAGTTTGAGGGGGATATAATAAATAAAAGTAGTGATCAACCAAAGCTGTTTTACAGCTATATCAGAAGCAAAACCAAAGTAAAAGATATAATACAATCCATTACGGACGAGGGAATCACTTATACACAAGAGAAAGATATTTGTGAAGCACTAAATAAGAATTTCCAATTAGTTTTTACAGAAGAAAAAAATTTTGAGAGGGACTATGTGGAACACGCATGTCCACACATACTACCAGATATACAAATAGCCGAAAAAGTAATACAGGAGGAGTTAAGTAGATTAGACAGAGGAAAAGCAAGTGGTCCTGATGAAATTTCATGTTGAGTATTACGAGAATGTGCAAAGGAGTTAAGTAAACTATTATTTTTAATTTTCAAGAAATCCTTGAGTCAAGGTAAACTACCTGATATTTGGAAAAAAGCAAATATTGTCCCATTATTCAAGAAAGGAAATAGACAAAATCCACTCAACTACCGACCAATATCACTGACCAGTGTTGTAAGCAAGGTATTGGAAAAGCTTATAAGAAAAGCTTGGGTAAATCATCTAGAAGAAAACAGTATGATAACAGAAAGACAGTTTGGTTTCAGAAAAGGAAAATCATGTGTTACTAATCTGTTGAGCTACTATGACAAAGTAACAAACACAATACAGGAAAGGGAAGGATGGGTGGACAGTATCTATTTAGATTTCAAGAAAGCTTTTGACACAGTACCACACCAAAGACTTTTATGGAAACTGTACCATCAAGGAGGAATTCGAGGCAAACTGTTTTGTTGGATGCAAGACTTTCTCATAAAAAGAGAAATGAGAACAGTACTAAGAGGACACTACTCATCATGGAAAGAAGTGACTAGTGGAGTACCACAGGGTTCAGTGCTGGCACCAATCATGTTTTTAGTGTATATAAATGATATAAACAGTAACACTGGAAATGAGAGCTATCTGAATATGTTTGCAGATGATGCAAAAATACAAAGGAGAATTACTAACACAGACTCTTGTAAAGAGCTACAAGAAGAATTAAATAAACTTCATGAATGGAGTAGTACATGGCAAATGGAATTCAGTGTGGACAAGTGTCATGTAATCAAGTTTGGTAAAAGTGGAAAAAGACCTGATTGGGATTATAAGTTAGGAAATAAAACCCTACACACATCAGAAAGAGAGAAAGACCTAGGTCTGATTATCAATAACAGACTATCTCCGGCTGACCACATCAGCGAGAAGGTACAGAACATGTATACACTGCTTGCAAATATGAGAATAGCATTCACATACATAAATGAAGACATGCTAAGAAGGATAATAACATCATTCATTAGACCAACCCTGGCATCAGTAGTCTGGAGTCCTCATCTCAAAAAGCATATAAACAAGATTGAAAAAGTTCAAAGGGCCGCTACAAGATGGATACCAAGCTTAAGGGACCTAAGCTACGAAGAAAGACTAAATAAACTGAATCTACCAACACTACAGGAGAGAAGGAAATGAGGTGACATGATAATGCTATATAAGTGCATATCAGGGAAGGAGAAAATAGACATAAATGATTACTTAACATATGGAGAAGCATCACCAAGAGGACACTGCAAAAAACTGCATAAGAAGAGAGGTGATAAAGACGTAAGGAAATTCAGTTTCCCAAACAGAGCAATTGATTAATGGAATGCACTACCGAATGAAATAGTGTGTGCCAAAACAATTAACAAATTTAAGGATATGTACGATAAATATGGTTTAAGACACGGGACAGTACGAGCTTGACTCATTCCTGTAAAGATACAATTAGGTAAGAACACACACACACACACACACACACACACACACACACACACACACACACACACACACACACGGGTAGCAGTTTTTCCTTGCCTTCTAACACTGACTTTTGAATGATTGTTCTCAAGATTGAACTTCATTATCTCCAATATTTTCTCCAACTTTTGTCTAAACTGGATGAAAACAGTTTAAGATGATTTTCCTTTGTTAACATTCAGCGCTTCAGCAATGTTTGGTTTGAATTGGAGAAAAGCCATTTCGGCTATATTCACACACACACACACACACACACACACACACACACACACACACGAGCGAGGGCACGAGATAAAATATAACACCCACACTTGTTTCGCGTGTCTTGGGTGTAAAAATCACTCAACAGAGCAGATAGTGATTTTAATCACTTTTACTGATGCCATTATACAAATCTTGAACAATAAGCCCTAACATGTATTCAGTAGTGTTGTATGCAATTAACTTCAAAGTGGTGAAATTTTAGGGTGAATGGGATGTAAGTGGATAGATAGACCTCAGAGAAAGGACTATTGTATCTTGTCCCTGAATCTGACAAAAAAAGAAAAATCCTAGTTCCTCCACAGCCCTTCTTTTCTCCACTGCTCCTGCTGCTTTGCCGTCACTTTTAGTATTTCCCATTTTTCCTTCCCGTTGCTGCTCTTCTTACTCCCATTTCTTCGCTCTCTCTCTCTCTCTCTCTCTCATTTTTCATTTGTTCTTATCGACACACTCCCCCTTTCCCCAGCGCCTCCAGTACCGTCCTGCTCTTCTTATATTTGAGTTTTGAGTAGTGTTTCACTCCTCACCAAGATGAGTACTGGATATCATAGTAGTTGTGTGTGTGTGTGTGACTTCAGCATTTTCGGCAGTTGCGGCAGAAGTTGACCTATAGTAGCTTATTCACTTTCCACATTCTTTGTCTTCACTTGTTCTCATGGCTATATATCGACAAGTTGGGAAAACATCCTGCCACAGAGGTTTTATAAACAGATGTTCAGCGTGCTGTTGTGAGAGTGGCGGAAGAAGGTGGTAACGGGATGTCACAGAGAGGCTGCAAGGTGCTTACATTGGGGGATAGAGACAGATAAGTTATCTATTCTCTTCTTCCTTTACGTGCTCTGTCTTGGGTATGTGTTTATAGATGAACTGCTGGGTTATTTATGAATCAACGATACTTTGGTCACGGAAAAAGAAGATAAAAATAAGCTTGTTATCATTTCCACGGGAATATATGATGTTATTCACCAAAACAAATATGGAAAATTATTAAAGAAATAAATCTGTAGGCAATATGTACTCGTAACACTCGAAGACCACATCGCAAATGCTGGTATGCTGTGCGAGTACATGGTGCCCCATGACACGTGTGTACTTATATGTGGCTTCTTGTGGCCCCATGACACCCTTTAAAGGGATTAAGAAAAAGAAAACGAAATAGGTATATTTTTGTGTTTGACCAATGAAGTATTGTCCAAGTTTGCAAGAGGAACTGGTGAAGATATGAAGGACACCCACTTTGACAAGTGGCTGGAATAAGGAAGAAAAATAAAAATGTGATTGAGGCATTTCAATGTGGTCTGCAACAGAGACCATAACAAAAAAATAATAATTCTCGTTCAGTATCGCCTAATGATTGTCCCGTGAATTGGTATGTGTACGAGTGTAGCACGTCCTTAATTTCTGTTGTTGCTTTTGACAGAAACTATGATATCTTCACTATGTTCATAGCATCCATATTACTGGAATCATCTTCTTCACTGGGTGCATCACCACCAGTTCTCACTACCTTCCTCTCAACCCACTCTCCTCCCATAGCACCCCTCCTCCCCTCATATCATTCTGCAGTGTGACTGGAGACTCACTTTCCACCAACACCAGTACTGAACATTGCAGAAGGCCAGTGTATCTTCAGAAATTTTACTTAGGTGTGGGAAAAATCAACCAGGGGTATATTGATCGACATCTCATAATATTTATTATGATTTGTGCAAGATATTCACAGAAGAAATATGTGCAGCATGTGATGTGGTGTGTGGGGTGAAGAGAAGAAAGAAGGGGGTGCAAGGAACAGCATGGTGGAATGAAGAGGTGAGACAGGCTGTGGCACAAAAGAAGAAAGCATGCAATGAATGGATAAGAAATAGGGGCGTGGAAGAAGTTGAGAGGCGGAAGAGAGAGTTATATGTTGAAAGGAAGAGAGCGGTGAAAAGATTAGTAAGAGAGAGTAAGAAGAGAGTGGATGAGGAATTTGGAAAGAATTTGAGTATAAAGTGGAGGGAATGTAGGAAAATGTTCCGGGAAGAGGTGAAGAGAGTAAGACAGAGTGGCAGTGAAGTTAGTAGGGGAATGAAAGATAAAAATGGTAGATTACTAGTGGAGAAGGGAGAAAAAGTGAGCAGATGCAAAGAACATTTTAAAGAATTGTTAAACATAGAGAATGGAAGTAATGCGAGTATAAGTGGCTGGGGAATGGCTGGGAGAAGGAGGGAGGTGAGAAGACAGGAAGAAATCAATAGGATAGAAGTTGTGGAAGCAATGAGGAAAGTAAAATCGGGGAAAGCCCCAGGAAATGATGGAGTGTGTGGTGAAATGTTAAAGCATGGGGGAGAGATAGTAGTAGAATGGATGTGGAAGATGTGCAGATTGGCCTGGGAGGAAGGTAGAGTCCCGGAGGATTGGAAGTCAGATATAATTATTCCCTTGTACAAAGGAAATGGGGAAAAAGAAGTGTTTGATGATCATAGGAGCATTTGTCTTCTTAGTGTAATAGGAAAAGTGTATGGTAGGATATTTATTGACAGAGTTAGGGAAATAACAGAGGAATTAGTTGGAGAAGAACAGGGAAGCTTTAGGAAGGGAAGAGGTTGTGTAGATCAGATATTCATTCTTAGATCTTTAGTGGAAAAGTTTCTAGAGAAGGGAAAGAAGCTGTATGCGGCTTTCTTGGATTTGGAGAAAGCATATGACAGGGTGGTTAGACAAGGATTGTGGAAAGTATTAAGAATATATGGAGTAGATGGGAAGTTGTTGAATGCTGTGAAGAGTATGTATGATGGTGCTAAGGCTACAGTGCGTGTGGATGGTGAACTGAGTGAATTTTTCTCTTTGAAAGTTGGGATGAAACAGGGTTGTACCATGTCTCCATGGTTGTTCAATCTGTACATGGATGGGGTAATAAAAGAGGTACAAGGTAGGGCAGTGGATGTTGGAGTGGCCCTAGTGAGAGAGGATAGTGTTTGGAAACTCCCTGTACTGTTGTTTGCAAATGATACTCTGTTGTTAAGTGAAGATGAAGGGGAGCTGCAGACTTGGTGGATGAGTTTGGGAGAGTGTGTAAGAAAGGGAATCTAAAGGTGAATGTAATGAAGAGTAAAGTGATGGTCTTTGAGAGAGGTGAAGTCAGTCAATGTACAATGAGGTTGGATGGTGAGGAATTGGAAAATGTGAGTATGTTTAAGTACTTGGGGAGTGTGATAAGTAAGGATGGAAGTTTGGAGGGTGAAGTGCTTGAAAGGGTACAGCAGGCAAGAAAGATTGCTGGTTCCTTGAAAGCAGTGATAAGAAACAGGGAAGTGAGCATGGAAGTGGAAAAGTTACTACATGACAGTATTGTGATACCAACTCTAACGTATGGAAGTGAAGCTTTGACGTTGTTGGAAGGACACAAGTCAAGGGTGAGAGCAGTGGAAATGAGTTATTTAAGAGGAGCCTGTGACGTCACATGGAGAGACAGGCTGACAAATGAGGATATAAAGGAGCGTTGTGGTGTGGATGTGGATATGATAGGAAGCGTTAGGAGGAACACACTGAGGTGGGTTGGCCATATGGAGAGGATGGAGGGTGAGAGACTGACGAGGAGAGTGTTTGTGAGTGAGGTGGAGAGGGGGAGAGGGAGGGGGAGGCCGAGGATGAGATGGAGGGATGGAGTGGAGAGGTATATGAGAGAGAGGGGTGTCAGTTGGGAGCAGGGCAGATGAAATGGCGGAGGACAGAGCGACGTGGAGGCAATTTGTTTGTGGCCACCCCGTGCGGGATTGAGGCGTTTGGGAATAGATAGAGAGATTGATTATTTACATCGTGCCTGTGTTCTATGTAGACACAGATGAAACAGATATGTTAAAGAATCGTGAAAATATTTGGCTCAGTCATTGGGGTATCAAATTTCCTTTATGTCAGATATGTGGAACAGTTTCCTCACAAGAGTAAAACACTGAGGGACCATCCAGTGCAGTATAGAATTACGTATTGTTCTCTGTATTCAAAAGCCAACTGGAATTTAATAAAAATATTATGGAAATGATTTCTTCCAGAGTTTCAGATTAATCTGGTTAATAAATGTATCATGTATAGTCCATCTTGAACTATCATTACCTTTATTTCCTCTAAATATTGATGCATTCTAATTTCATAAACTTATTTTTTATTTGTATATTGTTATATCAGGAAATTATCTGACTATTTCCTTCTCCTTTGTAATTTGCATGGGATAAAAAATAACTTGATCCTCGCTGACGGTGGTGGTATTCTCGCACCATGACTTATTCATGTGGTGGGGGCTGTGGACGAGTCATGAGGTTTTCATATTTATATCTACGTCATGGATGAATTGTTAATTTTTTTAGAGCTTGGGAAACCTGATTTTACAGTTATTAACACTGTTCGACAGATATTTAGATTGACTGATAGGTCGGTTAACTGACGAAATTTTAAAGATATGTTACTTAGCTGACCAACTTATTAACAGATGAATGAGAAAAGAGTAAAGAAAACCTAACTTAAACTCCTCATACATATAGTCATTCAGGGCGCTTGTTAGTTGCTGGGACAGGCAGGAACATGGGGGACAGATCATTACTTACCTGCTTTAAATGTTGGCGTGTGGATAGATACGGGAGGGAGGGGAAAGGCAGGGACGAACATCAACAAACTCAGTGTAGGAGACATACACTAGTTACAGCAAGTTGCTGATTCTATATAACTCTTGCATTAGAGAGTAGGACAGAAAAGGGATGAGAGTTTGTTGTTAAACGGGTGCTACGTAGAGGTGGAGGGATGCAAACAGACAGTTCAGAGGAGCAATGACCATGGAAGTCACGATAGGAAAGAGATAAAGATGCAACAGTGCGAAGAAGAGACAGAGGTTGAAGGGAGCCAGTAAGAGGAGGAGAGTTAATGAGACGAAAAGCCTATGACTCCATCCTATTGAGAAGAGCTGTATGTGGGGAGCCTCCCCACACATGAGAGTTGTACTCTACACAGGAGCAAATAAAACCTGTGTACAAAGTCAACAACTGTACAGGGGTAAAGAAGGAATGGAGTTGGCTTAGCACACCTAATCTCTTGGAAGCAGATTTTACAAGAGATGTGATATGATCTTTCCAAGATAAATCCTGAGTAAATGAAACCCCAGGAACGTTCAAGGATGATGCAGGATTGAGCTGGATATTATTAAGTATTAGAGGGTACTCCTGTGGAAGATTTTGACGGGTTGGTAGGTATAAGAACTGGATCTTTGATGCTTTAAAAATAACAAGATTATTTTTACCTCAGAGATAGATACGAACCAAGTCAGATATTAGCCTCATCCCTTGTTTGCTGGAGTAGCTGCTGAGATGGACATTGCGGGAACTGAATGGAAAGGTGAAGGGTGGAATCATCAGTGTATGAGTGGATAGAGTTAGATGTACAGCTTAGAAGATCATTGATGAATGAAAGGAAGGCAGTTGGTGATAGGACAGAGCCCTAAGGAACACCACTGTTGATAGATCTAGAAGAACGACGGCTGTCTAAAACAGCGGCTACAGAACGACCAAAAAGGAAGCTGTAGATTAAGGCAGAGACAGAAGGATAGAAACCGTAAGAGGGCAGTTTGCAAATTATAGATTTGTGCCAGACTCGATCGAGAGCCTTTGAGATGTCAAGTGCAATGGCAAAGCTTTCGTCAAAGTCCCGAAAGGAGGATGATCAGGAGTCTGAAAGGTAGGTGAGAAGATCACCAGTGGAGCGTCCCCGACGGAACCCATACTGACGATCAGATAGAAGGTTGTGATAGAAAAAATGCTTTAAAATTCTCTGTTATAAATAGACCCGACAACTTTTGAGACACAGGATGCTAAAGCAAATGGACGATAGTTAGAGGGTTGGGAATGGTCACCCCTCTTTGGGACTGGCTGAATGATAGCAAACTTTCAGCAAGAAGGAAAGATACAAGTAGAACGACAAAGGCGAAAGAGTTTACCTGGGCAGGGTGTAAGCACAGAAGCACAGTTCTTGAGGACAACAGGAGGGACTCCATTAGGTCCATATGGCTTGTTAGTACTGAGGCCAGTGATGGCAGAAAATACATCAGTTGAAGAAATTTTAATGTCAGCCATGAGGAAGTCAGAGGGGGGAAGTGATTGTGGAACAGCACCTGAATCGTCTAAGGTGGAATTGGATTAGAAAGTCTGAGCAAAGAGATCTGCTTTATAAGTAGAACAAATAGCTAGAGAACCATCATGATAGAAAAGAGGAGGGAAGGATGATGAGGCAAAGTTGTTAGAAAGGTTTATGGCAAGGTGCCAGAAGGAGAGGAAAGAATTAGAGTTGCAGGATTGAGAGCATTTAGTACGAATGAAATTATTTTTAGCAGAGCAAAGAACAGACTTAGCACGATTCCGGGCAGAAACATAAAAACGATGTGATTCAAGGGTGGGTTGGCTCTGGTACTTTTTATAGGACCTCTCCTTGTTGCGGACAGCATTAGAACAGGCGTGATTAAACCAAGGCTTTCTTGCATTAGTCAAAGGATATGAGAAAGGAATGTATGCTTTCATGTTCGAGAGAATATCCTCCGTAATGAGCAAGGCACATTTAGGTGGCTCTCAGCCATGGAAGCAGTAATCATTCCAGGAAAAATCAAAGAAGTCCTACCTGATGGCCTCCCAATTCGCAGCTCCAAAGTGCCACAGACGACGTTTCTTTGGAGGGTCCACAGGCCATACCTGAGTGATAGGACAGGTTAAGGTAATAAGGTTGTGATCGGAGGAGCCCAATGGAGAGGAAAGATTAACAGTTTAAGTAGAAGGATTAGTTGTAAAGAAGAGGTCATGTACGTTGGAGCTCTCTCCAAGGCAGTCAGGGATACGGGTAGGGTGCTGTACAAGCTCCTCTAGGTTATTAAGGATAGAAAAGATGTAGGCTTGTTCACCAGGTGGATCAGCGAAAGAGGAGGAGAGGCAAAGATGGTCGTGAACATTGAAATCTCCTAGAATGGAGATTTCAGAGAAAGGAGAAATGGATAGAATGTGTTCCATCGTAGAAATAAGATAGTCGAAGAATTTTTGATAGTAGAATCAGAGCATAAGTAAATAGCACAGATATATTTAGTCAGAGAATGACATGAGACCCGAAGCCAGAGACTAGAGAATTCAGAAGAATCAAGTTCAGGAACACGAGAGCAAGATAGGTCGTTGTGTACATATACACAACAGCCACCACTGACATTGAAATAAGTAAAGAGAATGTAGGAGGATACAGAAAAGGGTTTTCTGTCAGTTGCCTCAGACAGCTGAGTCTCGGTTAAAAAGAGAAGGTGAGGTTTACAGGAGAAGAGGTGGTGTTCAACAGGGAGAAAATTATATGAAAGGCCGCGAATGTTGCAGAAATGAAGATGAACTGAGTCAGACACTGGTTTCAGGCAGCTCTTAGAGTCGCCACCGGGGAAGGGGTGGATGGTGGGGGCATTTATGCCCCTCCCCACCCCCCAGGGACTCTCAGAGGTATGGTTTATGTCCGTCAATTTCCTTTATTAATTTTGAAAAGGAAGTGTAGAGTGTACTGTGCATGTAGATTGGTGCTGACAATTAGAGAAACTCGTACTG
Organism: Coenobita brevimanus; assembly: GCF_032717465.1. Classification (NCBI taxonomy): domain Eukaryota; kingdom Metazoa; phylum Arthropoda; class Malacostraca; order Decapoda; family Coenobitidae; genus Coenobita; species Coenobita brevimanus. The sequence goes on along the minus strand of NC_137025.1, from coordinate 36,537,603 downwards.
GAGAGCATGCTGGCCTACTCTCTGTGTTACTGAGACACTGAAAAAGTTCAGCGATGGTCAGGAACTAGTCCCGAGGGCTGATGAAACGGGAGCTCCAGCTCTCCCTGTCATCAGCTTTCCATCCACCTTAGGAGTACTGCCCTGCCCGATTGGTGCTACATTTCGTATGCCTCCTATGCAGATATTATCATTCCCAACATCAGTTTCATCATCAACATTTTTATCACCGTCACTGTCATAACCATCGTTATCATAGGCTACGGAGTAGGACGTCAGATAAATATCAGCAATATAAGCAATTGATGATTCGTGTGATGATAATGTGCTCACCCACATAACCTAAAGTTCTCTGGCTATTCAAAGCTCCAGTCAGCGATTAAAATTACCCTTTTTCTGCTCTGCCTTTCTTTCCCTGCGCAGTCGGAATATGATGTTCCCTCTCAGATTCTTTCCTCCACCAATTTTGTCTTTCTCATCCTGTTCGTCGCTCCGTCATGTACTATTGGCAACATATGAACCTGGTACAGTGTAAGAGTGTGGCTAGGGTCAAGCCGTTGGCACGCATGCAGCCCGTGACATATTCACACATTTGTTGTGTCTAGAAGGATGAATGAATGGGTTGCCAATCATTTCTTAAAACTGACACGTAGCTATGAATTATATATTAAAAGACTCTAGATATTAACCATAAGTATGAGTGTTTTTCATTATTGTCATAGCTCATTTCGTTGACAGATAAACTTCAACTGCAATGATAACCAAATGATATAAAGAGATTTCCGTATCATAGACTGATCTAGCCGGTGCTCACACACCTTAAAATCGCTCCTGTCTTGTCTTGCCAGATGGTGGAGCACACACTTCATCAATGATTTATTTGATACAAAAATCTTATTGTTTCTACAAACCGTATACTGGCATTTTCTGTTTGTAAAATTAATAAATCACACGAAGATGTGGTTACTGGGTGCTACTGCCTTCAAAAATCATAATCCTTTCTTCCCTTTCTGCCAACTCCCGTTGCTGGAAACTCACTCCCATCTTCCCCTCCCCCCTCTCCTTCCCTCGAACCCCCTACCTCTCTCACTCTCCCCTTCCCCCTCTGTACAGCCAGTTCCTCAACCCCCTACCACCTGGCTCAGGGAGTAAGGTCGCAGAATCTACACTCCTCACATCTTAAACTTATAATGGTTATCTGCCTGAATAACCCCACTGCTGTCACTTAGTCATTCCTACTGACAGTCTCTCTCTCTCTCTCTCTCTCTCTCTCTCTCTCTCTCTCCCTCTCAGGCTACCTTCCACTCACATCAGACGTTACCCGAACTGTATATCGCCAGTTCGTCGTGCCACAGGGTGCTCTGGGGGCAGGCGAGGATAGTGTGGAAGTCACTACCCTCTAAGTCGCTGTCTTTTTTATATATATTTGCTTACGTGCATAATAGGATAAATATAATACACTGGATGTGATGAGATTTCAGCCAAAGTTTGTATTGATATGGTAAAATTAATTAGAAAAAAAGATTTTTTTTTTCCATTAGTATTAGCGAGAGGTTAGAGGTGTCGTACTGGTGTATTATTATGAGATATATTCACTCTGCAGTAATTATGATATACTGGTATGATGACAGTTCATCCACGTATAATAACAGTAAAAACAATGTATATTGGCAATGCTGTTTCATCAGCTCGATCTGAAATGTGTATGGCTCTTGCTTGTCGTAATCTGTCGCAGCTGTGTCCCACTGGAAAGAGGCGCACCATCTACACACGGTAGCGAGAGCCTCCCACTTTGGCTCCACCCTTCCGTGTCTCATAGTTGCGTTGCGCAGTTTCCAAAAGAGGCCTGTCCAACGCACCCCAGTTGACGTGGGACCGATACCTCTGTGATCAAGAACAGAAGTTGGAGATTAAGCTTGCATTCTTGCGCTGGGGATCGAATCTTCCAAAGAGCTGAAGTGTTCGACTGTATGAAAGGAAACCAGCATAGGTGTCGTTTATATGTTCATGATTATGAGAAATAGTCTATTGCTCTATACGTTGAGATTACAGAAGATCCTGTATAACACAAACAAAGGCATACTGGCTAATCCTGTCTCCAGGCCAAATGGGCCATCATCATCATCAACAGCAGCAGGAGCAGTCTATAGCGGACTACTGCACGCAGAAGGGCACTCCACACTGTAACTTACTGATTTTTTGTGTCACTCAGAACATAGGGTTAAGAGCCCATTCCCTGAGGCCCAGCAGTCTTCCTGTAAACCATTCACTTCCATATGACACCATTTCGGCACTAACACCCACCGTCCCTTTTAGGATGTTTCGTACTGGTGTATTAGTATTAGTTTGGGTGTTTTTGTGACATGTCAGCAGGTCTAATGATACATCATTAAAGTCTGTTTTTAACGAAATTCATACTCATATACTGCTCCCTGCCTCAACCAAGATACAAACCTGCGTCCATTGGAACAACAGACCTATCGACTTTGCCACCGCCCCCCGCATTCAGTCCTAGTAAACAGATGATGTTCATTTCCCTATCAAGTTCTCTCGTCTCTTCCTCTCATTTCATCTACAGGTTTCAAAACCGACCTCCCATTTGTTCTCACCCCCCCCCCCACACACACATAAAAAAAAAGTCCATGTCAGTTTCATCCTTATAACTCTGATGATTATATCGTTCACCATTTGTGTTAATTCCTATCCGTCATATACAAACAGATTAATGGTAGAAAAATAAAATTCTAAGTTATGCATAACCACATGGCACCGTACCAACAGTATATGAGGCAATGTGTCTTTGACTAAATGACGTAAAAATTCTGCTGATTATCCCACCATGTTTTTTAATACTTTATAACATTCATACATCATTGATGGATGATAATTTTCGTGTGCCATTTATATCTGACAATACCGTGCCTGATATTCACCCTCTCCTTCAGTAGTACAGGTATGTTGTTAAAGAATCTGCATAGATAAGGCATATTTAATGACAATACTTTAACCTAGAAAATATATATCACATTATGCAGCCTAACTGCATAAGAACATCATGACCGTGTAGCAGAAACAGTAATTATGACAGATATCTAACAAGGTAAATTCATTGCTTTCTAAGTCTACTGTAGACACATTGTTTAAGAATATAGCATACAGCTATAAACCATTATGTATCTAATATTTAGTCCACGCATCATGTGCAACAATCACAGGCTGCTCAGTCGTTCGTTTCCCTTCGCCTTCTCATGTGTATACCATGTTGCCCCACAGGCTTTCGATGGGGCTCATATCACAACCCCGACTCGTCAAGTCCAGTATTTCCAGGTTGGGGTGTTCGTCAAACCATCTCTGGGAGTTGTGGGATGTGTGCACAGGGCATTTGTCATGGGCAAACAGAATCAGCCCGGGAAAAGGGTAGTCCTGCTCAAGGAGAGAAGGCAGAAATTCCTCTTCAAGAAATTCAGAACATTTGTTGTAAAGGGTCCGTCAATGGGAGAGAGACAACCCACCCCATGGAGACATACCAAACCCACACGTTACGCAAGACGTGCCCACTAATTATTTTTTAAAAGATGTTTTGACCGTTGTATCTGTTATTGGGAAAATAGAACAAATGTTATGTGGTATGTTGTTACACCCGTGCGTGTTACGCAAGGGGGTATGTGCTTAAGCAATTTTGGTTCGCCTGTCAATCCTTTCGTTTGTGGCAAAATCATGGAAATCCTACTGAACAAGGCCGAACAAAGTCATATCTCAAGTGCATGGTCAGTTAACCAAATATAGACAAAATGTGGTAATAAAGTTGAGGATGAGGGTAGGATGAAGTGAATAATATTTTAGAACCGTTGGACAGAGGTAATGGCTATGATTCGGTCCTTTGTCTCGGCTAGTTACTCGATTTGAACACAGCCTGGGAGGGGCTTAGATCAGACGGGGATGAAGTGATTGTATTTCGAGTACAACAGTAAAGGTTAGTGTCATAGATAAGGTCAACCAGGACATCTCTAATCAAATTCGTACCAATATTCGTCGAATGACTGAAGGTTCACACATAAAGTAACTGGATTTTATGACACTCAGTCGTAGGTAAAGGTTACAGGATAAGTTCAACAATTACGACCATAGACAAATTGTGTGGCACGGATGTTGCACTCTGAGCTCTTCTTATTGCTTACTTTGAAACCAACTTTGCATGCATATGGAATATGTTCTGATTTAAACAACAGGCTTAGATATGTCTTATTTAATACCTAAGTGGAAAACACTCATTATATTTACCTGCATATAAACAGGCATGTGCGATGCCTTTTGCAATATTAAGCCTTTTGTTATTCTCCTCCAGCAGTGTGTCTTCCCGCATCTTGTTGAGGAAAATGTTCTTTGCCGATGAATATAACACGAGCCCAGTAAATAAGAACTTCCTGCACATGGGTTCTCTGCGAATCTACACCTGCCCTCACAGTGCCTACTGTAGGTGATATTTGCTGGTTTTTGGCCGGTGTCCTGTGCTGAACACCATCGACAACTCGCACAGTCTGAACAGTCACATCTAGCTGGAGTTGTTCTCATATGGCCGCCGCGTTGGTAAAAGGATTATTTCTGCAGTTTCTTGTATCTGTCGATCATCTTCGGTCGTGATCTTCCTTGGTGGTATTCTCTAGGTTTGTTGTTCAGGTTTCCACTTAATACCCAACGCGTCAGCCTTAATGAAACTGTTGTCTTTGATATTCCTAGGGCATTGCCAATCGTCCTTATAGCCTATCCACTTTCCCGCTTGCCAGCAGTTCGACCTAGAAGGACGGTTCATAATTTATATTTCTGCTTTCTGCTAGGTTTGTGATAAATATTGGCAACGTCCTAAAACTGTAATACAAACAATTTCAAACGATCATTAACCATAAAAGAATACCCATCAAGGAGACAGCGACTTAGAAGTTAGTGGCTTCCCCTCTATCCCCGCTTCCCCTTGGAGCGCCCTGTGGCACTACGGACTGGTGACACACAGCTTGGCTAACATCTGGGGTGAATTGGCCTGGGTGACAAAGAGAGAGAGACAGAGACAGAGACAGAGATAACAGACAGACAGACAGTGAGAGAGACAGACAGACAGACAGACAGACAGACAGACAGAATGATAACCACTTAAGGTTTAAGATGTAAGAAAAGTAGATTCTGCAACCTTCCTCCCTGAGTCAGGTGGTAGGGATAGAGGAACTGGCTGTTTAGAGGGGGAAGGGGAAAGTAAGAGAGGTAGGGGGTTCGAGGGAGGGGGAGGGGAAGATGGGAGTGAGTTTCCAGCAACGGGAGTTGGCTGAGAGGGAAGAAAGGATTATGATTTACGTAGGCAGTAGCACCCAGTAACCACATCTTCGTGTGATTTATTAATTTTACAAACAGAAAATGCCAGTATACAGTTTATGGAAACAATATGATTTTTGTATCAAATAAATCATTGATGAAGTGTGTGCTCCACCATCTAGCAAGGCAAGACAGGAGCGATTCTAAGGTGTGTGAGCACCGGCTAGATCGGTCTATGATACGGAAATCTCTTTATATCATTTGGTTATCATTGCAGTTGAAGTTTATCTGTCAATGAAATGAGCTATGACAATAATGAAAAACACTCCTACCTATGGTTATTATTACTAGAGTCTTCTAATATATAATTCATAGCTACGTGTCAATTTTAAGAAGTGATTGGCAACCCATTGATTTATCCTTCTCCTAGACAACAAATGTGTGAATACGTCACGGGCTGCATGCGTGCCAACGGCCTGACCCTAGCCACACTCTTATACTGTACCAGGTTCATATGTTGCCAATAGTACATATTCAGTCTACTTTTCGTTTTCTCACACGTCCATTCTTAACACTTTACTCTCCAGAGTTTACCTTCCTTCTTCCCTCCTTCCCCTTCCTCTGACCTTTCTCTGCTCTCATTCTTTCCTTCTCTTCAGTCTGTCTTCCTCCAATACCGGCAACGGTGAGACAGTCTCGGTAGTTAAGTGCAAACCACGTCATTAGCGTCTCGAGTGGGTAGTTACTGTGTTGGATGAGAGAGAGAGAGAGAGAGAGAGAGAGAGAGAGAGAGAGAGAGAGAGAGAGAGAGAGAGAGAGAGAGAGAGAGAGAGAGAGAGAGAGAGACACACACACACACACACACACAGACAGACAGACAGACAGACAGACAGAGACAGAGAGAGAGGGGGGGGGAGAAATGTGTTTATAATGAAATTTGTTGACAACAGTCATAGTTTATTCGGAGTACATTTTTAAGAAAAATTGCAATATTATTCATCCGTATTATATTCTCTTCAGCCATTGTACTTATTTATTTATTCTTTTTTTTTTTTTTTTTGCCCTGAGAGTCGCCACAGCCATTAAATCAATCACAGCCGTAAGTCCCACCACCACCACCACCACCATCGCAACCACTACCACCCCTACAGTTAGCAGCACCACAACGACTACCCAAACAACCACTGCTACCACCACCATAGTCACAACCATCGCAACCAGTACCTGCACACCCAATGCAGCCACCACTGCTATCACTACCACCTACACCAACACATCCCACTCGCCACCACAGCTCTACTACATCACCCTACTAACGACCACAGTTACCACAGTCACAACCAACCATCCGCCATCGCCACAACTACAGCTACCACCACTAGTATCATCACACCACATCTATCACCAACACTACTATCAGCACACCAACCATTACCACTACCACCGCCACTATTACATACCCTCAGCAATTTTTCTGGCTCTCCTGGATCCTGAAATATCACATGTTGTCAATCTGACAAAACTTCAAGGGTGAGTTATACTCTCTCTCTCTCCCTCTCTCTCTCATAAAAAAAATGTTCTTCCTCTACAGATCTCGTTTAATTGTTGCTACTTCCCTGCTCGTTATCTTAATTTATAATGCTTTCCCAACCGAGATACATCTTATACTGAATTCTTCTTTCTTCTCTTTTTCTTTACTTCATTTTCATTTAGCCCTTCCACTTTATGGTAATGTTCTCTCCAGCTATTATTTATTTTCCTTTTCTCTCGTTGATTTCCTTTAAAATCCTTAGATCGCATTTTTGACAATATATTTTCACTTCTCTTTTCGTTTGTTCCCTCTACTTCCATTGTCAACTTCTGCTCAACCTCTCTTCTTTTATATCTGTTTTTCCTAAGCTTTTATCGATTAATATTCCTTGCTTATTCTTTCCGTTATATATTCTATACACAATTATTGTTATTACGTTGTTCATTGTTCCCTCATCATCCTCTTATTTACATCTCCTTGTTTCATCTTTTCTGTTTCCGTTCTTTCTCACCTCGGTCTGTTAAATTTCAGACTCTTTTCAATCCCTTATTAATATTTTTCATTTCACTGTGTTTTAAAGTACTTGTAATTTATTTTGCCTCCTTGTAATTAACTTTCACACCCTCCTTCACATACTGCTTCACTTTTATATTTCTCTTGTTTTCTTTTACCCGCTGCCCTCTTCTTTCATTTTTCCTCACTTCAACTTTAATTTGTGAATAATACTTTTCCTCTTTTTTTTTTTTTTTTAAACAAGTGCATGATAAGCGGAAGTAACATCTTATTTCCCACCTTTTATTTTATTCGCCTCCTTGCCCTGTGTAGTACCGAGGATGTGTACGCGTTTAGCTTAGCTTGGGCTTATGGGATTTTTTTTTTTCTAGTCGTGTGTCCCGTCTTGCTTTATAGCATTGGTAATGCAGGAACTTACTTCTTTTTTCTCACAGATTTTAACCAGTCATGGCAAGGTGCGGAAATAAGTATGATGCAGGTAAGATAGCGTTATATAACTTATGTTTGATGGCATATGCCTCGGTTAACTAAACCAATGAAAGTTAAATAACACTTTTATGCTGAACTGAATTATCTAGTGGTAATAACAATTTAACAACACAGATTTCCATTCTCTTTGTACGAACAAAGTCTTCATCAGTCGGCCCAACTAATTACTCACATTTATTCTCCAAACACATCATTATGCACTTTTTATAGGCAAATGACATCATGTCGCCCACTTATATATATCATTTAGGTCAAAAATGTTTCTCTCTCTCTCTCTCTCTCTCTCTCTCTCTCTCACACACACACACACACACACACACACACACACACACACACACACACACACACACACACACACACACACACACAGACTCTTTTCAATCCCTTATTAATATTTTTCATTTCACTGTGTCTTAAAGAGGCAGATGTGCGACATCGCAGCTCCATACCGAACCAACACGGCCAGTGGCATTACCTAAATTAGTATCTTTGTATGAGTCAAGCTCTGTACCAGGTTAGACTAAATGATTTTTCATTATTAAAAGAAAAAAAAAAAGTTTAAACAAGACTTGTTCAAACAGAAAACAGAACTAAGACGAAAGAATGCGCTCAGTCATCTGAGGTTTGTTTAGACTACAGCAGCACGGGGAATGTAAGTACATACGCTGTACTTTTAGGATTGCAAAATGGATACATACTTTAGTAAAGCAAATTTGGAAAAGAAAAGGGATAAAGGTAGAAAGCAAAATGATGAATTCTACCAAGAACTGGTTGAAGTGGAGACTCACAATAGATTGGTTGAACGTGTACACAAACTAGAAATGGCTTTCAAAAATGAAATTGATGAAATAAAGAAGCAGATGCACTTGCAAAAGGAAGAAATAGAAAAACTAGGAAGGGAGGCCAACAAGAAAAACACAACCATCAGTGAACTAACAGTGGAACTGAGTACACTTAGGAAGAAAATGAGTGAAATGGCAAGTACAGTAGTCAATCACAAGAGTGTTACGGGATTCAAAAATGACACAGAGACAATTAGGCAAGTAAGCAGTCTTATAGACCAGAGCAGTGATATTGAGGAGAAGATAACACTGGTGAATGAAGCTGTGCAAAGCTACAAAAATGATGTGGAAACTACGTATGCTGAAATGGTGAAAGTAAGGAAAGACTTAGAAACAAGGGTGGAGGAAAAAAGCATTAAACAGGAAGTGAAAAGAATAATCCAAAACAATCCAAAGTTAGTCAGAGATTCAGTAGATATAAACAAATATATAGTAATCACTGGTATAGAAGAGGAAGAAGTAAAAAACAAGATCACAAGAGACAAAAGGGAGATGGCAAATGTAATGAGCTTACTGAAAGAAGTATCAAAGGAAATCTGTAGTAAAGACATAGAGGAACACAAAAGGTTAGGGAAATACGAGAAAAGCAGGACAAGACCTCTAAAGGTGACTTTCCAGAGTGTAAACACTGTGGAAGAGATACTAAAAAATGCAAAGAATCTTATGGAAAAAGAGGAGTTAAAAAATGTATGGATAAAAAGATGCCTAACACAAGAGGAACTGGAATTACTGAAAGAGAAAAGGGAGGAAGCAAAAACAAAAAATGAGGGAAGATCAGAAGAGGAGAAGAAGAAAATTATTTTTACAAAGTAATTGCAGGTACGAAAGTGGTACACAAACAGGATGGAATAAAAAGGAGGAAGGTAGTAAAACCATGTCATGACAAGTATATAAACAAGATGATAAAGTTGATGTACTCAAATGTGGATGGAATGGTATCTAAATTATTAGAGATGAATGATTATGTCAGAGAAAATGAACCACAAATAATATGCCTAACTGAAACAAAATTAACACCAAGGATATCCAATGACATACTAAACTTAGAGGAATACAATATATGGAGAAGAGACAGAAATTTAAAAAAAGGAGGAGGAATTATAATATTAACTAAGAAAAATCTAAAAGTCAATGAAATAAAACTAGATATACCATCACAAGTTGAACTGATTGCAGTAGAGATCAACACATCTGAAGGTAAAGTAATTGTAGCCAATTTGTACAGGCCACCCAGATCAAACACATGGGAAAGAGATGAATATGAGGACCTGGCAGAGAGTACAATTCAGAGTTTAAGATCATTACTACATAAAACGGAAGAGAAATCGGAAAGAATTATACTAACTGGGGATTAATCTAGATATAATTAGCCAAGAAAGCTGTTGAGACCAAAAGCTCCTGGATCTCGTGCAAGAGTTTTTCCTAACGCAACATGTGAGGGAAACCTTCAGAAAAAGAGGACTTGATGTACCTTCAGTGCTAGATCTAATATTTACTAGGCAAGAAAATGATATTGACAGTATATCACCCTCCACTCGGCAAAAGCGATCATGCAGTACTAAATTATAACTTCAGGATAGCATATGACATACTTAACAGCAATGACAGGTTCAAAAAGAGCCTAAACTATAAAAAGGGAAATTATCAAGACCTAAAGAAGTATTTCTTAGCAGTTGATTGGGAAAATGAGCTTAGAGGACAAGATTTAAATGCTGTATATAAAAAATTCTGTGAATTTTATGAAATAGGAGTCCAGAAGTACATCCCACAGCACAAAGAAGCAGATAAGAAAATACAGAAATGGTTCAATACAGAATGTAAAAAATTAAAAGAAAGAAGAGATTTGTTGTGGAATAGATACAGAAGACACAATAGTGAAAGGGCGTATAATAATTACAAACAGGCAAGAAACGATTATACAAGAATAAGGAGGGAAGCCCAAAAACAGTTTGAGGAGGATATAATAAATAAAAGTAGTGATCAACCAAAGCTGTTTTACAGCTACATCAGAAGCAAAATCAAAGTAAAAGATATAATACAATCCATTACGTACGAGGGAATCACTTATACACAAGAGAAAGATATTTGTGAAGCACTAAATAAGAATTTCCAATTAGTTTTTACAGAAGAAAAAAATTTTGAGAGGGACTATGTGAAACATGCATGTCCACACATACTACCAGATATACAAATAGCAGAAAAAGTAATACAGGAGGAGTTAAGTAGATTAGACAGAGGAAAAGCAAGTGGTCCTGATGAAATTTCATGTTGGGTATTACAAGAATGTGCAAAGGAGTTAAGTAAACCATTATTTTTAATTTTCAAGAAATCTTTGAGTCAAGGTAAACTACCTGATATTTGGAAAAAAGCAAATATTGTCCCCTTATTCAAGAAAGGAGATAGACAAAATCCACTCATCTACCGACCAGTATCACTGACCAGTGTTGTAAGCAAAGAATTAGAAAAGCTTATAAGAAAAGCTTGGGTAAATCATCTAGAAGAACACAGTATGATAACAGAAAGACAGTTTGGTTTCAAAAAAGGAAAATCATGTGTTACTAATCTGTTGAGCTACTATGACAGAGTAACAAACACAATACAGGAAAGAGAAGGATGGGTGGACAGTATCTATTTAGATTTCAAGAAAGCTTTTGACACAGTACCACACCAAAGACTTTTATGGAAACTGTACCATCAAGGAGGAATTCGAGGCAAACTGTTTTGTTGGATGCAAGACTTTCTCCTTAAAATAGAAATGAGAACAGTACTAAGAGGAAACTACTCATCATGGAAAGAAGTGACTAGTGGAGTACCACAGGGTTCAGTGCTGGCACTAATCATGTTTTTAGTGTATATAAATGATATAAACAGTAACACTGGAAATAAGAGCTATCTGAATCTGTTTGCAGATGATGCAAAAATACAAAGGAGAATTACTAACACAGACTCTTGTAAAGAGCTACAAGAAGAATTAAATAAACTTCATGAATGGAGTAGTACATGGCAAATGGAATTCAGTGTGGACAAGTGTCATGTAATCAAGTTTGGTAAAAGTGGAAAAAGACCTGATTGGGGTTATAAGTTAGGAAATAAAACCCTATACACATCAGAAAGAGAGAAAGACCTAGGTGTGATTATCAATAACAGACTATCTCCGCCTGACCACATCAGCGAGAAGGTACAGAACATCAATACACTGCTTGCAAATATGAGAATAGCATTCACATACATAAATGAAGATATGCTAAGAAGGATAATAACATCATTCATTAGACCAACCCTGGAATATGCATCAGTAGTCTGGAGTCCTAATCTCAAAAAACACATAGACAAGATTGAAAAAGTTCAAAGGGCCGCTACAAGATGGATACCAAGCTTAAGGGACCTAAGCTACGAAGAAAGACTAAATAAACTGAATCTACCAACACCACAGGAGAGAAGGAAAAGAGGTGACATGATAATGCTATATAAGTGCATATCAGGGAAGGAGAAAATAGACATAAATGATTACTTAACATATGGAGAAGCATCAGCAAGAGGACACTGCAAAAAACTGCATAAGAAGAGAGGTGATAAAGACGTAAGGAAATTCAGTTTCCCAAACAGAGCAATTGATCAATGGAATGCACTACCGAATGAAATAGTGTGTGCCAAAACAATTCACAAATTTAAGGATATGTACGATAAATATGGTTTATGACACGGGACAGTACGAGCTTGACTCATTCCTGTAAAGATACAATTAGGTAAGAACAATTAGGTAAGGTAAGAACACACACACACACACACACACATTTGTCACTTTCCTGGAAGCAGGCTTTTATGAGTCAGTGTTTTTTCACACCATTCTTCCACATCTATCTCCGCTTCAGCTTCTTTCTATGCATTTCAGTTGTGTGTATAATTTTAAGCCTATCAGTATGCCACATTCGTTCTCTTCATATTGATGAACCATTTTCTCATACCTTGTGTCGCATTTATTATAATATACCGAGTCTACTTCCACACCTCTCTCATTATGCAGTTATTAAACCACAGAACCATCCCACTTCACATTTTTTTTTTTTTTTTTTTACATTTCGTCGATACATCTTAAACCTTCTCATTCTGTCATTCCAGTATATACTTTCGGCCGTTCTTATCCCTCTTGTCAACTAAACCTTAACATCATATTCTTTATTCTTCCTTATTATGCCTCAGCGGTTTCAGATACGTTTATGAAAAAGAAAGAGCTGAACTGATTAGTTTCTCAGGGCAGATATATCACACTCTAAAAGGATAAGTGTAAGGACTCAGGGAACCCACTTTTGGTACATGAATGGAAAGCTAGGCCCATGGGATGAGGCTTCCTAGCAAATGATTAACGCCGATGTGCTAAAAACAGTCTGTGAATATTTGGATAAGCTAATAGTAGCAATATATTGTACGCAGTTCATTTCGTCCATTAACACAGCTGATGGATGCACTGGCACTCAATTACGAAAGATGTTTGAGTATTATGGCCTTTTTCTAAAAGGCAGGAAAGCAAAGTTATTTAAGTGCCCTAACTGAATATGTACGGGTCATTGTTGGAACATTTGTAACAAACGTAAGAGGTCTGTAGGGCACCTTACTGAGTGCACTCAAAGTAAACGTTTCGCAAATTATTGTCAGAAATTGATCTTCACGGCCTCTGTTCCAAAATGCTAACGACATTTTTATATTCGTAGGTGTCTCACACTGAGAAAACTGAGAATATATTCCTAACACCTGATATATTTGTTACAAAATACCGGTTTAAACTGTTGTAATGTTTAATTCTGTCCCTTCTTCTTCTAGTCTCATCTCGCCCTCCTATTCTCTTGATGTCGGAGAAACTTTACCGTTTGTGTGAGATATTTCAGACACCGTCGGAGTTGGCCATAATTTCTTGCAGTTTCCTTTATTTGTTGTCGTTTTTATATTTATTCTTTCTTTATCTTTCATTCTGTCTTCTTTTACCACTCTATTTGTTTCTGTAACCTTTGTTCTTATTTTATTCACAGTTAAGTTCTGTACCATAATTGCTTTGTCTTTAGAGTTTTTTATTTGCAATGTATTCTGTTTTTCTGACCCTTCCATCCATCTGTTCATCTTTCCTTACTTTCCTTCAATTTTCCGTCATTCGTCCATTGCCACCTTCGTTTTATTCCCTCCCTTTCCTTTCTTATCCTTTTCTTTCCCTTCCTTCCTTTCTTCCTACTTTCTTTCCTCCTTACATTCTATATTCCTTCCTTATTATTAATCCCTTCCTTGCTTCTATAATCCAATTATTTAAGATTCCCTCCTCCTGCTTTATATTTACTTCTTCCTTCCCATCTCCCACCTTTTTTTTTATTCCATTCTCATTTGCTACACCATTACTCCCTTCCCTCCTCCATTTCGCTGTTCTTTCAAGCCATTGCTCCATCTTCAAGTCTTCTCTCTTTCCTCCGCCCATCACTTTTCCCTATATTCTTCTGCCACTCTCTCCTTCCTTCGGTTGTTCTCCTCTTGTTCGCCTGATTTTTTCCTCTAAATCTAGTCCTTCTTTACGTTTTTCTTTTTTTTCCTTTCGACACACCCCGAGGGACAAGGTAATAATTACTGTCTCTCAGTTCTTCAAGCTGACGTTGGTGGTAACCATCTCTCTCTCTCTCTCTCTCTCTCTCTCTCTTTTAACCCTGCTCAGGTAGATGTCGGTCCGTGTTGCACAGCAGGTAGAAGTGGGTCTCTTAGAACCAAAAATGTAAAAATTCGGGAAAAATGTTTATGTTTCCTTTATTTCAATACTGTTAATAGAGTAACATATTTAATGTTTCCGCAACACAAACATGTAAAAAAATGAAATATTCATTTCTTTCTATATTTTTAACAAATTTTTGAAAAAAAAAAGAAAAACAATAAATAAATTTTGGCCTTCTATAAGAAACTTTAAATAAAAATAAAAATGATTGCTCGAATGGTCCCAAAGCTCAGTATGGGATGGTGCTTCATGATATAAAGAGGGCTGCCAGACACTGCATTCACATCTGCATTCAGGGAGAACAAAATGTCTCACACACCTCAGGTAGACGTGAGTCTCACATACCCAACTTATACTCACATACCCTTATACTGCGGAAACGGAGAGAGAGCTTGAAGTAACTCCCCCACCCCTTGCATGGATACACAGTGTTAGGAAGCAATTGAATAGAGCAGGGCTCCCGGGTATTTAGAAGTTACAGTAATGAACCAGAAAATGGGACGGGGGGCTCAGACCTACCTCTACCTGAGCAGGGTAAATAACAGTCGGCCTCACGTTTTGTTTTTGCGGTTGGTTGTTCAGAAACCTACTCTGTATGTCCCTAAGCCTGGTACCTTGAGCCACCTTTTTATCTTTTCCATTACATCTTTAAAATGGGTTAAAATTTCAAAAAAATATAAGAAAACGAGCGAGTAACAACTAAATGACAACCTTACATAACCAAGGACGAAAATGTCATCCTTCTTTAGGAGCGTATTATGCTTTGAGCACGGTTAAATTTAAAGAAAATTTGATTGGAACAAACCCACGTACAGTCTGAATCGTTAATTTCTGTCTAGCTCTCTAATGCAAGACCTAACCGTTACTCCCAGCCCTTCATTTATGCAACAGGTCAACTCTGGAACTGTTTCCCTCTACCTGTATTTCCTACATCTTATGATCTCCAGTTTTTCAGACGCAGTGTCCAGGCATCTCGAAATGAACGGATCTTGAGTTTGGCTCTCTTTTGTACTGTTTTTTTTTCTTCTTCTTCTTGGAAGGAACGGTTTGTGGGCACCTTGCCTTTCGTTCCTTCTTTCTTGCACACACACACACACACACACATATATATATATATATATATATATATATATATATATATATATATATATATATATATATATATATATTACCAGACGCCTCAATCCCGTTCGGGGTGGCCACAAACAAATCGCCTCCACGTCGCCCTGCCCCCCACCATTTCACTGCCCTGCTCCCAACTCACACCCCTCTCTCTCATATACCTCTCCACCCCATCCCTCCATCTCATCCTCGGCCTCCCCCTCCCTCTCCCCTCCTCCACCTCACTCACATACACTCTCTTCGTCAGTCTTTCACCCTCCATCCTCACCACATGGCCAAACCACCTAAGTGTGTTCCTCATAACGCTTCCTATCACATCCACTTCCACACCACAACACTCCTTTATATCCTCATTGTCAGCCTGTCTCTCCATGTGACTCCACAGGCTCCTCTTAAATAACTAATTTCCACTGCTCTCACTCTTGACTTGTGCCCTTCCAGCAACGTCCAAGCTTCGCTTCCATACGTTAGAGATGGTATCACAATACTGTCATGTAGTAACTTTTTCACTTCCATGCTCACTTCCCTGTTTCTTATCATTGCTTTCAAGGAACCAGCAACCTTTCTTCCTTGCTGTACCCTTTCAAGCACTTCACCCTCCAAACCTCCATCCTTACTCATCACACTACCCAAGTACTGAAACTACTCACATTTTCCAATTCCTCACCATCCAACCTCGCTGTACATTCACGGACTTCACCTCTCTCAAAGACCATCACTTTACTCTTCATTGCATTCACCTTTAGATTCCGTTTCTTACACTCTCTCCCAAACTCATCCACCAAGTCTGCAGCTCCCCTCCATCTTCACTTAACAACAGAGTATCATTTGCAAACAACAGTACAGGGAGTTTCCAAACACTATCCTCTCTCACTAGGGCCACTCCAACATCCACTACCCTACCTTGTACCTCTTTTATTACCCCATCCATGTACAGATTGAACAACCATGGAGACATGACATCCCTGTTTCAACACAACCTTCAAAGAGAAAAATTCACTCAGTTCACCATCCACACGCACTGCAGCCTTAGCACCATCATACATACTATTCACAGCATTCAACAACTTCCCATCTGCTCCATATATTCTTAATACTTTCCACAATCCTTGTGTATCCACCCTGTCATATGCTTTCTCCAAATCCATGAAAGCCGCATACAACTTCTTTCTCTGCTCTAGAAACTTTTCCACTAAAGACCTAAGAATGAATATCTGATCAACACAACCTCTTCCCTTCCTAAAGCCCCCTGCTCTTCTCCAACTAATTCCTCTGTTGTTTCCCTAACTCTGTCAGTAAGTATCCTACCATACACTTTTCCTATTATACTAAGAAGACAAATGCCCCTATGATTACCACACACTTCTTTTTCCCCTTTTCCTTTGTACAAGGGAATAATTATACCTGACTTCCAATCCTCCGGGACTCTACCTTCCTCCCGGGCAAATCTGCACATCTTCCACACCCATTCTACTACTATCTCTCCCCCATGCTTCAACATTTCACCACACACTTCATCAATTCCTGGAGCTTTCTCCAATTTAACTTTCTTCATTGCTTCCACAACTTCTATCCTGCTGATTTCTTCCTGTCTTCTCACCTCTCTCCTTCTCCTAGCCATTCCCCAGCCACTTATACTCGCATCACTTCCATCCTCTATGTTCAACAATTCCTTAAAGTGTTCACTCCATCTGCTCACTTTTTCTCCCTTCTCCACTAGTAATCTACCATTTTTATCTTTCACTCCCCTGCTAACTTCACTTCCACCCTGTCTTACTCTCGTCACCTCTTTCCAGAACATTTTCTTACAGTCCCTCCATATTACACTCAAATTCCTTCCAAATTCCTCATCCTCCCTCTTCTTACTCTCTCTTACTCATCTTTTTACCTCTCTCCTTCTTTCTACATATAACCCTTTCTTCCGCCTCTCAACTCCTTCCACGCCCCTATTTCTCATCCATTCATTGTATGCTTTCTTCTTTTGTGCCACAGCCTGTCTCATCTCTTCATTCCACCACGCTGTTCCTTGCACCCCCCTCCGTCTTCTCTTCATTCCACACACCACATCACATGCTACCTATCTATCTGTCTATCTACCTATCTATCTATCTATCTATCTATCTATCTATCTATATATATATATATATATATATATATATATATATATATATATATATATATATATATATATATATATATATATATTAGTAGGTTTTGTGAATTGGAGGGGCATGGCCCCCATGGCCCCCCTTCTGGCTACGCCCATGCTTTCGTGGTGGACCTGCTCAGTGGTACTGCTCTAAACGCGGCTGTAACGAGTGGCTTCCTGACCGGAATGGTTTGAGGGTGGTACTCTTCCGTTATCCACCGTAACAGAATTTACCTACGGATGGAGCAAGGACATGAATGTTACACTTAAATATTATTTATTATTATTATACAATGTGACTAGCCTAATTATTATTATTAACTCACCTAACCTAATCTAACTTTTTAAAAAATAATTTGTCCCCCCAAAATAAGTTCAAATTTGGAATCAGCTTCAATATCTGTATTACTGACGAAATTTACATAAATATTGGAGGACGTGCACCACACAGAAAATATATATATATATATATATATATATATATATATATATATATATATATATATATATATATATATATATATATATATATATATATATATATATATATCGTGGACAATTAAAGTTTAGGTATTTCATGCGATTTTCTTTCTTCAGTACAGTAGAAACTTTATTTTAACCTGAACTTAGGTTTTCTTTTTTTCTGCCGCAGCTTATTTCTCTTTGTCCATGGGTATAAAAGGATAATAGCATGTCTCTAAATATTCATAGCACTTCATCGTGACTAAGGTAACATTCTATAGTTAATCTATTGCTACAACTCAGCATTCAAGATGGAGAGAGAGCAATTTTAGGTCAGGTTAAAGTAAAAACATAATAACAGCTCTTCTCCTTGTGTCTTTCCCGCTTTTCCTTCCTTTTTCCTCCACTCTTCTGTGTCGCCCTTATTTTACTTTTTTTTCCTCAGTTTCACACACGCGCTTTCTCTCTCTTGTATCCCCACAGTTCCAATTACTTCGTCCTCCCTCCACTCACCAGGTAAGCCAACACTACATCTCTTGCCTCATCCTCCCTCTCTTCCCCATCCCTTTGCTCATACTTACTCGTTTTCTGTTTTTTGTTTGTTGCTTTTTTTCTTTTGTCTTGTAATTCACTGTTCCACTTTTGGATTTTTTTTTCTGCCAAATAGCCTACCTAGTTGCCAGTCTACTACTGTTTCCAGCCCTAGTCGTGGCACGCTTTCTGCAACTGATCACCTTCGCTGTCAATTACCACATTCTTAAGGCATTTTTCACCTGTGACTTATTTTTCTATTAATGTCCCCCCCCCTCTCTCTCTCTCTCTCTCTCTCTCTGCCCTTCTTTCTTCTCTCCTTGTGCCAACTTTCCCCTTATTGTTATCTTAACTATCTCTCATCTTTCCCAACATCTCTCATTCAATTGCCCACGTTGGCTGTGTGCTTTCACAGTTTGTCACTTTCCTCTCTTATTTGTATTCTCTTTTATTTTTCTCTTTGTCATTTTCTACCACCTTTCCTATCTCTCCATTTCCTCTCTCTCTCTCTCTCTCTGTATATATATATATATATATATATATATATATATATATATATATAAATATACAGTATAAATATATATATATATATATATATATATATATATATATATATATATATATATATATATATATATAGATATATATATATATATATACCATTCTCATGCCGTTGCACTCAGTCAATCTCTCCGTTGACTCCTCCTGCTCGCTCATCGCTCCTTACCAGTAAACTACAAATTGGCCTCCTTACCGAGTCTATCCACGACACACAGGGAAGTAGGCAGGCAGACCGCAAGACAAACTGATAGACGGATATATAACCAGTCAAGCAGGGAGACAGGACGGTAATAATAATCATGTTGTTTTTAATGCATCAAAGACTCAGTTTTTACACCTATCAACCTGTCAAAATCTTCCACAGGAGTACCCGCTAATATTTAATAATATCCAGATTAATCCTGCGTCATCCTTGAACATGCTTGGGGTTTCATTCATTCGGGACTTATCTTAGAAAGATCTTGTAAAATCTGCTTCCAAGAGATTAGGTGTGCTAAGCCGACTCCGTGCCTTCTTTACCCCTGCACAGTTGTTGACTTTGTACACGGGTTTTATTCGCCCCTGTTTAGAGTACAACTCTCATGTGTGGGAAGGCTCCCTACATAGAGCTCTTCTCAACAGAGTGGAGGCAAAGACTTCTCATCTCATCAACTCTCTTCCTCTTATTGACTCCCTTCAACCTCTGTCTCTTCGTCGCGCTCTTGCCTCTTTATCTCTTTTCTATCGCTACTTCCATGGTCACTGCTCCTCGGAACTGTCAGCTTGCATCCCTCCACCTCTACGACGACTGCGTAGCACCCGTCTAGCAACTAACTCTCATCCCTTTTCTGTCCAAATCTCTAATGCAAGAGTTAACCGTTACTCTCAGTCGCTCATTTATGCAACAGGTCAACTCTGGAACTGTCTCCCTCTGTCTATGATCTCCAGTCTTTGAAACGCAGTGTGTCCAGGCATATCGAGATGAACTGATCTTGAATTTGGCTCTTTTGTATTGTTTCTTTTTTTCTTGGAAGGAACTGTTTTGCAGGCTCAGCCTTTGGTTCCTTCTTCCACGCATTAAAAAAAAAAGTAGACAGGTGAGTAAAGAAGAGTGTTACAAGTTTACGGGAAGGAATATAGGGAATTACCCAGAATAGAATATGTGAGGTGGGGACTTTTGTGGGATAGTACGCAAGCAGGATGCAAGAAAGCCTGAGAAAATTATAAGGCCAAAAAGACAGCAAGAAAAACTGCCATGAACGGAGACACTCGCTTGTTAGTTTGTTCAACATTTTGTCAGTATTTCGTCACCAGCTGCTACACTCAAAAAGAAAAAAAAAATACATGAATCATACGAAAAATAAAAGGTTATCAGAGGGAGCTGATAAAAGCTATCTTGATAACCATGGTAACAGTGAAATCGTGATTTTGGGAGGAACAGATGGGAACTATGCTGCTTAAAATGGCACAACTCAGTGTAACAGTCGAAACAAGAAGCTGTGACAAGGCACAGCAAACCAGTTCCTGGCAGCCATTTTAGTGCTGACATATAAACACAACAGGATAATTTAGTCAAAGATGTCACATATCAATTTTGGAGTAAATCCTTACCCACCTGACACTGACCCCCCTACCGCTAACTGGTGGGTGACCTTCCCTGATGTAATGAGGCATGTTATAGGATGCAGATTTGAAAGATGCACCTTTAGGTTGTGGTTTCATGTCGATATGACGAATTTGAAAGGAGTTATGGCGAAATAAACGATTTGTACAAGTCCCCGTTGTTTTACATTTTTTGGGCCTACAGCCTGGGCCTGGGCCCAATTTGGCCATAAATTCAGTCAGGTGATCAGAAGGTCATACCCCATGATCCCTGCAATCTGGGCCTTGACCTAAACTGGACCAAAGTTTAATCAGGTTATCAGAAGGTAATAGCCCATTATCCCAGTAACTTTAGTCAAAATCGCACCAGTAGCTTTCGTGTAAAGTTGTTAACAGACAGACAGACAAACAAACAAACAGACAAACCGAGTGAAAACAATATCCATCCCCGAACCCCTAGGGGCGGGGACGGGTAAAAATACACCCCACACATTTGAACCTGCGCTAGGCAAATCGAGTCACACGAGACAGATGGAAGACTTTAATTTTAAACTAAGAGGACGATCCAACTGGTTCTTAAAACACACACACACACACACACACACACACACACACACACACACACACACACACACACACACACACACACACACAGTTTTCTTTGTGGTCATAACTCATGTCTTCGTTTCATTCTATTTACGTAAATGACAGAGCTTCATTTCAACTTAACAAGCAGCAGGGGGGAAATTTAAAAAAAAATGGTTCAGACAGAGATTACGGGTAGTGTGATGAATAAGAGTGGAAGTTTAGAGGATGAAGTGCTTGGAAGGTTACAACAGGAGAGACATGTTGCTGGTTCTTTGAAAGCAGTGATACGAATTACTGAGGTGAGTATAGAAGAAGAAAAAAAAAAAGGCATAGAAGTAAAGCTTGGACTTCTTGGAAGGACTTAAGAGAGAAAGCAGTGGAAATGAGCTATTTGAGAGGAGCATGGAGAGTTAATGGAGAGACAGACTGATGAATGAGGAAGTGATGGAGCGTTGTGCATGTAGCTGGGATAAAAAACGTTAGGAAAAATACACTGAGGAGGTTTGGCCATGTCGAGAGGTTGGAGAGCGAGTGTATATGAGTGAGGTGGAGGGGAGGAGAGGGAGGGGGAGGCCGAGAATGAGGTGGAGGGACGGAGTGGAGAGGTATATGAGAGACGGGGGTGTGAGCTAGGAGGAGGGCAGCGAAATGGCGGAGGGCAGGGCGACATGGAGGCGATTTGTTTGTGACCACCGCTTACGGGATTAAAGAGTCTAGCAACAGATAATTGGATAGACAGATAGAGATATTAAATAATTCCACTTTAGTCAACTTTGCATATCAATTAATGTGTTGAAATGGTGGGTGTGGATCCATGCGTGAGTCTGTGTGTGTGTGTGTGTGTGTGTGTGTGTGTGTGTTGAGGAGCAAGGGATGACTGGGAATGACTTCTTGTTTCCTATAACCTCTTGAGTAGAGTGGCATTATCCGTTGTTATATATATATATATATATATATATATATATATATATATATATATATATATATATATATATATATATATTGTTACATAGACTATGATTTCATCATCCTTTGTGTAATTTTAACGCACAGTTGCTGCATGTTTGATCACGAGCGTGTTCTGCCTCAGTCCCCCCCTTCTACCGTTATAGTAGAGTAAGTCGTTCTCTCTGTTGTCCAGAGCGGGATTTTCAGCTCTCTGTCCCCATGGCTTCATTTGCGCGTCCTTATTACAAGTTGTATCAAGCTCTCCTGGCCCCTATATAATGAGCTCAGTCTCTGCATCATTGCCACTTAGATCTGCTCCTCATTTTGTTCACATCTCTGTCCTCCCCTGTACAGATATTATTATTGTGAGTGCTCAAGAAATCTCCAAACATCTGGCAGCTGTGTGTAATTTGAGTATAACTGTTGTTGCATTTTTTCTTGTACTGTATAGCATAGGTTTGGTTTGTGGGCCTGGTGAGGTTTTTGTGATTCGTGTGGGGTTCTTTATGTCAGTCATTTTTGATAATAGTTTGTATCTGTAATTATTTATCTGGCATTCACTGAGTATTATCTGGTATCTCATTTTATCAGGGCTGACTTAGATAAATTTATTCTTGCTAATTTCGTGTTAATAGAGGCTATTGCAGTTAACCATATATTTAACCTGTTTTTGCCATTACATTATCCTTATGAGTCCTGAATGTTTTGTTGTTAGTTTGTGCATTAAACTTTAACTTGTAATTTTACCTAACTCTTTTGTTTTGAACCTGGAACTTTACGGGACAGTAGTGATTTTTAGCATTCTCACTGAAAGTGTACGTTATCTTTCTCTGTTCCGTAACAATATATATATATATATATATATATATATATATATATATATATATATATATATATATATATATAAGAAAAATGGAGGTAAAAGATTGGAATGAGAGGGAGTCACACTTTAAAGTGAGCATTGAAATGAGAAAACAAGAGAGGAAACATATTTAAAGAACAATATACTGACGACAAATGAACACTGGCATAGAGAGAAGTGGAAATAGACGAGGAGAGGAAGACGAAGGAAAAGAGAGAGAGAGAGAGAGAGAGAGAGAGAGAGAGAGAGAGAGAGCCTTGTTGTGGTGTTTTCTGAGCATAATAACACACACACACACACACACACACACACACACACACACACACACACACACACACACACACACACACACACACGTGCAAGGCAACAGACGAGTCGGACGTATATCACTGAGCTCCACTCTGGGGATACCGGTACCCAAGTTGTATCTGTTTCTGGGTCAAGCTCGTTTAGGCTAATGTAAGTGATGATCCAATATAGTAAAACAAGTCAGCAAAAAAATGTAGCCTACATTAAGTAAACATCTATATATCAGTGTCCAGGAATGTGCTGAGTTTCCTTACGTCAGTTCGACAGCACCAAAGGGAGCAGACGGCGGAGTGATGCAACTGTAAGTAGAAATTATTTTTTCTTTAAGAAGGCATTATATTTTGAAAAGATGCCTTTAGAAGGAGCTACGACAAGAGACAAAGGAAAATAACAGAATGAAGACTTCTCTCCAGAACTGGTTGAAATGGAATCTTACGATAAGTTAGTTGAAAAAGTAAATAGATTAGAGGGAACTTTTCAAATGGAAATCGATAAAATCAAGAATGAGCTACACAAACAGAAGGAAAATGTGAAGAATTAACAAAGGAAGTAAACAGAAAAGCCACAACAATAAATGAATTATCAGCTGAGGTGATTTCACTGAGAACGAAGGCTAGTGAAATGAGATGTACAGTTGTGAACCATGAGAGAAATATGGATGATTTCAGAAATGATATGGAGAAAATCACGCAAGTAAGCAATCTGATAGACCAAAGTAGTAATACTGAAGAGAAAATAACACTGGTAAATGAAATGGTGAGAAATGGCAAAGATGAGGTAGAAACTACTATATGTAAGCTGAAATGGTGAGAGTAAAGAATGATTTAGATACAAAGATAGAAAAAAACGTTAAATAAGAAGTGAAAGAAATCATTAAAAAAACAACCCAAAACTAGTCAGGGAAGCTGAAGAGATTAACAAATCTATAGTAATCAGTGGCATAGGTGAAGAAGAAATAAAAAAAAAAAAATCTCCAGGGACAAAAAAGAGATGGAAAATATAATGAACGTATTTCTGCATGTGTCAGAGGATAACTGTGATAAAGATAAAGAACATAAACGGCTAGGGAAATATGAGAGAAGTAAGTAAAGGCCCCTAAAAGTAACCTTTCAGAGTGCAAACAATGTAGAGGAAATTTTTAAAAATGTTAAGAAACTCAAGGAAAAAGGAATTTACAAAGTATAGATAAAAAGATGCCTAACTCGAGAGGAATTGGGTACACTAAAGGAGAAAAGGGAGGAAGCAAAAACAAAGAACAAGGAAAGGGCAGGGGAAGAGAAGAGTAATTTTTTTTTTTACAAAGTAATTGGATTGCAGGTACAAAAGTGGTACATAACCAGTAGGGAATGAAAAGAAGGAAGATAATAGACTCAAGCTATGGCAAGTATATAAACAAGATGATTAAATTGATGTACTCAAATGTAGATGGAATGGTATCTAAATTATTATAGATGAAAGGCTATACCAAAGAAAAAGAACCACATATTATTTGCCTAACTGAAACAAAATTAACCCCATGGATATCAAACGATACCCTAAACTTAGAGGAATACAATATATTATGACGAAGAGAGAGGAATTAAAAAAAAAAAAAAAAAAAGAGGAGGAATTACAATGTTAATAAAAGAAAGTCTGCAGGTCAGAGAAATAGTACTAGATATATCATCACAAATAGAACTGATTGCAGTAGTGATTAACACATCTGAAAGGAATGTAATTGAAGCAAACTCATACATGCCATCGAAAACAAACACTTGGGAAAGAGGCGAATATGAAGAACTGGCAGAGAGTACAATTCAGAGTTTAAGAGCATTACTTCATAGAACGGAAGAGAAATCTGAAATAATTATATTTACTGGAGCTTTCAGTACAGACATAATTTGGAATTCTCAAGATGTAGCGTAGCCGTAAAAGCTGTTGGGATTGAAAGCTCCTCGATCGTGTGCTGTAGTTTTTCCTAACACAACATGTGAAGGAAAACATCAGAAAACGAAGACTTGATGATCCATCAATACTTGATTTTATATTTACTAGGCAAGAAAACGATATTGACAGTATAATGTATCACCCTCCATTCACCAAAAACGACCATGCAGAATTAAATTGCAACTTCAGGAGTGTATATGACATCATTAGCAGAAATGAGAGTTACAAAAAGAGCCTACACTACAAAAAGGGCAACTACCATGACTTAAAGAAGTACTCCTTAGAAATAGATTGGGAAAAGGAACTTACGGGACTAGATTAAATGTTATATATAGAAAATTCTTTGAATTTTATGAAAAAGGAGTCCAAAATTACATCCCTCAGCACAAAGAAAAAGAAATGAGAATAAATGGTTTAATACAGAATGTAAACAATCAGAAGACACCATAGTGAGAGGCCATATAACAACTATAAACAGGCAAGAAATAATTATACAAGGATAAGGAGAGAAGCTCAAAGACAGTTTGAGGAAGACATTATAAATAAAAGTAGTGATCAACCGAAGCTATTTTACAGCTACATCCAGAGCAAAATCAAAGTTAAAGATAAAATATAGCCCATTGTGGACGAGGGGATCATCTATACACATGAAAAAGATATTCTTAAAGTTTATCTATCTATATACCTAGGCTGCTTCCCCTAAGCAACGAGAGGTAGCCGAGACAGGACGACACACTCCCAATTTACTCATCCACTCAAACACATTCATTCGCATCTTAGCCCCAAAGGGGAGAATGGAGAGTTCCTCACTGCACCACACCGCACCGAGGGTCAACTGCGCAGTGCAATCAGTGACATCCACAGCAGGGCCCGACAGCAGAGCTGGTTTACCCCTGCCACATCATAATAGACCCATCCCCTTACCCACACCTGACCTGATTAGCTGATCAGACCAAATGCGGGAGAATATCCCCTCAGGTCTGCATCATAATTTCTTCATTCACAATTTCTTTCCAATTATTTCTGTCACGTACAGCCACTCTTCCTTGCTCAACAGGCATCCCTCTCGCATCCAACGCACTCTTCACATTGTCCATCCATCCTATTCGTGGTCTCCCTCTCAGCCTTACACCTCTCACATCAGATCTAGTTATCTTTTCACCAATCGCTCATTATCCATTCTCTTCATATGCCCAAACCATCGCAACACCCTCTGCTCAACTCGATCAGCCATCTAACTGTTACATTTCCCACTCCAGCATTCAGATCTCCCATCATTACCACATTCACATTCGCTCCTAAACTCTGCAGACACTTATCAACATCATTCCAGAGACTCCCTCTCTTTTTCATCCCATTCAAAACCAGGCCCATATGCACTCACAAACACCCACAACTCACATTCAAATTTCGCTTTCACCCACATCAGTCTCGATGACACCTCCTCCCATTCAATCACACACTGCTGTACATCCGGACTCACTAACAAGGCCAATCAGCTTTTATAGAACAAAATATTTTTGAGAAAGATGACATGGAACATGCATGCCCACACATATTACAAGATATACAAATATCAGAAAAAGAAGTACAGGTAGAGTTACGTAAATTAGACAAAGGAAAAGCAAATGGTCCTGACGAAATTTCGGGTTGGGTGCTACATGATGCGCAAAAGAGTTAAGTAGACCAATGTATTTAATATTCGAGGTATCCTTAGGTTAAAGTACAGTACCTGATATTTCGAGGAAAACAAACATTGTTCCCCTATTTAAGAAAGGGAATAGACAGACTCCACTCAGTTACCGACCACTATCACTGATCAGTGTTGGAAGATACCAGAAAAGCTGGTAAGACAAGTTTGGGTAAACCATCTAGATGAAGACAGTTTAACAGTAAGGCAATTCGGTTTTAGAAAGGGAAAATCATGTGTTAATCTATTAAACTACTATGATAGTGTTGCAGAAACATTACAAAGAAGAGAAGGAGGGTGGACAGTATCTATCCAGGTTTCAAGAAAGCATTTGGCAGAGTACGGCACCAAAGGCTTTATGGAAACTGTACCATTAACGAGGAATCCAAGGCAACCTGTACAGTTGGATGCAAGATGTTCTCAGAAAAATGGATATGAGAACAGTACTAAGGGTTAATTACTCATCATGGAGGGAAGTGACAAGTGGAGTTCCACAGGGCTCGGTGCTGGCACCAGCTGTGTTTTTAGTATATATTAATGACATAGACAGTAACATTGGAAATGGAAGCTATCTAATTATTTTTGCTGATGATGCAAAAATTCAAAGGAGAATTACTAACACAGACTCTTGCAGAGAGCTACAAGATGAAATAAATAAACTTAATGAATGGAGCAGTAAATGGCATATGGAATTCAGTGTGGACAAGTGTCATGTAATTAAGTTTGATTAATGGAAAAAGACAAGACCTGTAGTCAGGAAGTTCAACCCTACACGTATCAGAAAGGGAGAAGGACGTAGAAGTGATTATCAATAACAGACTATCTCCAGCTGACCACATCAGTGAGAGGGTGTGGAATATGTACAGTGCGCAACAGTAGTCGTGTCGCGGTTTTGTCCGAAGATTAAATGTAACTCGTGAAACATTATGAACCGTCCGTATGACAGACGGCGGAATGTACCAGACGCTTAGCCCGTTAGCTTATGTTTTCACCAAATTTCACGACACGATTATTGTTGCTTACTGTACACACTGCTTGCTAATTGAGGATACCATTCACATACGTAAATGAAGACATGCTGAGAAAGATAATAGCATCATTCAACAGACCAACCCTGGAGTATGCATCAGTAGTCTGGAATCATCTCAAAAACGCTTAGATAAGACTGAAAAAGTACAAAGAGCCGCTACAAGATAGTTACCAAGCTTAAGGGATCTAAGCTACGAAGAAGGACTAGAAAAATTCAGTTTACTAACACTACAGGAGAGAAGGAAAAGAGGAAACATGATTATGCTATATAAATGCATCTCAGAGATAGAGAAAAAATAGACATATATGAGTATATATCCTATGGGGAAGTATCAGCAATAGGACACTGCAAAAAACTACTTAAAAAAGGGAGATGATAAAGACGTAAGGAAATAGAGGTTCCCAAATAGGGCAACTGTTCAGTGAATTGCACTGCTAAATGATATAGTGTGTGCCAAAACAATTCACAAATTTACGGATATGTATGATAAAAGTGGTTTAATTAATACACGGGACAGTACGAGCTTGACTCATTCCCGTTAAAATACCATTAGGTAAGAACGATTAGGCATGAATACACACACACACACACACACACACACACACACACACACACACACACACACGGAGAGAGAGAGAGAGAGAGAGAGAGAGAGAGAGCTGTAGCTGTAGTAGCATCAGTTGTTCTATCAACACTATCACCAGAAAGTGAACGCTGCAGACTGCAGGCTGAAGTTGTCCCCTCCTGTAGTGCAACATTACCGTTTCAGGAGAGAAGAGATGAGCTGAGAGGCCTTTGTATAAACAGGCATCGAAGCCGCCCTGCCATGTCAGTGCCACTTTGCGAAGGCGCCCTTCTCCAGCATTATAGTGAAGATTGAAGGCATGAAATGCATCACTGAGGAGTAAGTGTATTTGTGTAAACCCTGCCACTTATATAGATAGATAGATAGACAGGTGTGTGTGTGTGTGTGTGTGTGTGTGTGTGTGTGTGTGTGTGTGTGTGTGTGTGTGTGTGTGTGTGTGTGTATTTCCACCACAAAACCATACAAACCGGTTCCTCCAATAATACAATTGTATTAAAGACAAGAACAACCTGCAATTCCAGTCGTCGTGGAGAAGGAAGTTAAGAGGGAAAGAAGAGGAAAACGAAGGGAGAAGGAGAGAAGACGAGATTGCTGTTCCGCAGCAAATATATCAAGAGAAAAAGTTGTAAAGGCTGATAGAGTTATATATTACAAGAAGAAAGACCGAGAATGAAGGGACAAAGGGAGGATTAGGATCACAGAGAAGTTGCATGGGACGCTGTACGAAGACAGTAGTCCAGTTGGTGTTTTTGTCCGAAGATTATTTGTAAATTGTGAAACCAATTTGAGAGCTCTACCACAGCTGCATATTCGGAGTTGGTTAGAGTGTCTTCCTCATGCTTCTTATCTGCTGCTGATGGGATGACGGTACAAATGAACCCAGGAAATTCCGAAGCTTCAACATCGATTTGCGAGAATTACGGCGTCCGAGAGACGAAATGTGAGCCATATTCAATTAGGCGACGATTCCCGTGCCGTTTCATCTTACATCTTACGCAAAAGTCAAGCAGACCTAGTAGGCTACATACCTTGGTATGGAGAGGGCAAACAACATCCGTCCAACTACTGTGAAGATGAGAGGACATGATACACCTTTTCTGGGGAAGGGAAGAATCCCGAACAGATAGTGAAAATTTTCGGTGTACGCAGAACCATAGAAAGGTGGATTTGGCGATCTCGGGAGGAAAGCACAACGGAGTGCGGTCATCATTCATGTCGCCCTACGGTTATCATATCAATATGGGAACAGGAAATCATCACAACAGTGGGCGGCAGCACCAGCAAGCAGTGCTTATTTCGTAAGGTACGAATCGCACCTAGAATGAAGCAGCCGAATAGTTGTGTGCAGACTTTGGTCTTCTGGGTTATATATTCAAGCTCCAGCCTGTAGGATTCATTTTGTCACTCATAACAAAACATTTGATTACACTGGTCATCAGTCAGAAATGGTTCTGATTAATTTTCAACCGTTTCTAACTAATCTGGCACTCCTGATTTCTAATTTGACCCTTAAATTTGGCTGTCACGTAATCTTGACGTAGTACATCATAAGTGTGGGTAAATTTCTTGAAGGTGCAAATTCATTAAATAAGTGTCGGTAAGTCTATATGCTGTCACAAAAAATAATATTAAACTTTGAGTTTTATTATATCACATACTAAGCACAAACCGATATTTACGAAACATTCTTCCAATACATTTGGACTTTAGAAGTGCTTCTGCACTTTTCTTTTGCTTTTCTAGGGCAGTTACTTTCAAGCTGTAAAGTCCAACAATAGTCGCTCATCATGTTTGGATTGAATCGGCCTTGATATCGGCTCTCCAGTGGCAATTTTTTTGTGAAACTTTTCGCCATGTTCATCAGTGGCATCACAATGATTAAATGGGAAGAAGTCCAAATGAGACTGGAAGAAATGTATCTTGAATGACATTCGAGCACGGTGCATGGTAACTCTTCAACACATTGTCCACAAGCTCTTCATAATTCGATGCTCGAAAATTTCCTAGACAATTCTTGGTAAGAACCACGAATTTCTCCTAAGCAGCCATTTCAAGCTCAGACAGGTTCTTAACATACTCGTGATCATTGAGTATAAGACGATTTTGAGGACCACTGAAAACACATGCCTTTACTTTGGCCTATGATACAGTGCCTTGGAACTTCGTTAGCAAACAATGGAAGCCAGCACCATCTTGATCCATGGCCTACTTCATCAAACCAAGTTTCAAATTAAGTGGAGGCAAGAATTCATTCTCAGGATCAACAACAGGTTTGTGAAGGTAGCTGAACCATCCAGTCATACCTTTTGGTCGCACTGGCCACTCTGTTTGTGTGTAATCTTAGTGTCTGCTCTGCTGTCCCTTAAACAAAGAAAACACATGTGCTTTGTGTCACCTTGCTGAAGTCCTAGAAACAAGCAGATTTCCTTCAGGTTCCCACAGATGCTCCATTGATGTGCTTTGTACTCAATAGCAGTAAAAAAAAAAGTACTCGTGGCTTCATTCATTCCATGGGCATGCTCAATTGGAGCAGAAGGAAGCTCATTTCCATTATGGAGAAGGACTGCCTTCAGTGTATTCTTCGCAGAATCTGTGAACAACCGCCATTCTCCTCTATGATAAAGACGAGTCTTACAAAGGCGTTGCGTTAAGGATACATCATAACAGCAACAAAGCTTGTCGTCCATCTTGAAGTACTGTGAGAGCTCTTCATGTCTCTGACAGAAGGTGGTGGCAGAAACTCCATCTTGAAGCGTGTTCCATTGCTTGAGTCGAGATCCAAGAAGTTAAGTTTTCCATATGGGCAGGTTAAGGTCTCCTATATGGTCATGCAGCTCTACCTAATTGAGGAGGTGTTGCTCATGCTCTCTAAATCTTCTTGAATGTCGGCAGCCATGCAACTATCCTCCTCACTAAATTCTGATTCACTTGTCATACTTAATGGAGGATTTGAAACTGGAAGCTCAGGGCCATGAGGTACTGGCCTAAGAGCAGAAGGTACGTTAGGATCCCTGGTCTTGAACGGGGTTTTCACTGCATATATTTTGGTGGTAGTAAGGCAAAAGTAGCAGTCAGTAGTGTGATCCGTTGGTTCACGCCAAACCACTGTTATGGCGAAAGACATACGTGATGACCGTTTACCAGGCATACTTTCATTCACGTGGTTTTGCACAAAGCTTGCATGCAGGATGGGGTATCCACTTCGTGTCTTAATCACCGATAGAACATTTGAAGCAATGTTTGTAAGCGTCTTTAACATTCCTTTAATTGGTTTCTTCAAGCTTTCAGGTGTAAAGAGCGCACAGATGTAGCAGAAAGTGTTTGATCCATTCGCACAGCTACGGCGCTCCATTGCATGCCAACACGGATCAAGGCACTTTGTAGCGGTGAAGAAAATCTGAAATGGAATACTGGCAAATCTAAGATTACATGCGTATGCATTGGTGTCAAAAAATAAATAAATAAATAATAATGTGCTTCATCGTGGGAAAACTTTACCAAACTTTTGGCTATGGCTGATTCAGTTGCTAAATATCTTGTGATTCAGCGACTTACCCGAAACTGATATAACCGCCACAAGAACTAGCTAAAGTGCGCCTTTATAAGGTATATTATCTCTATGACAGGAGCCAGGTCCAATTTTCCCACGTACGGGCAGATTTTCCTATGGTGTACTGTTTCTCGAAAACAGGACGTGCTAACGAAAACTGGATATCATAGCTGCAATTTACAGATTCATACCAGGTTAAAATATACTACAATCATAGTACTTTTCATATTTTGCCTACGAGCATTATCATTATAGAGTAAATCTATCCTCATAAGTACCAACTTTGTTTGATGACATCACAGCTTGCAATTACCAACCTAAGCTATGCAGTAGTTAAATTAACAAAGAAGTAGAACCAAAATCCGGACATGTCTTTACTTATTATTGAACTGCAGTGTTGCTAACATGGAACTGAAAAGAAAACAGAAGAGAAACGATTTAATTATAAACGAAGGTGCTTAATGGTGCACGAGGGATTTTTTTTTTTTTTTTCAATTTAAAACCTTCGTAACCATTTTACTCTCTTGCGCATTCTAAGTCATATTGCCGTTCACCATAAACAGGGCCATTTTTGCTCTCCGTTCTCCCCGACCCCTCCTTTGTTGCTCATGTGCCTCCTCCACCAGCCCAACTCTTTTAGCATGCACTGCACAGTATTGACTACAAATATACAGTGATGGTCAAAAATAATCATAAACTGAAGTTCTTGTTTCAGTGGTGGAAAGAGCCACTGCCACGCAATCAAAAATTCTTGCCACCGCCATTAAGAGAGAGAGAGAGAGAGAGAGAGAGAGACATCTGGGAATAGTGAAAGTTGGAAAAGGGATGGTGGATTATGAGGGATGGTGCGTAGCCATGAGAGAAGCCCTGTAAGGTGGGGCAGTGTGAGATGGTGGCTTACTCTAATGAATGGTGTATATATATATATATATATATATATATATATATATATATATATATATATATATATATGGAGCCTCTGTGGTACAGTGGTAAAGTGTGCGTGTTCGTACACTGAAGAACAATGGTTCGCGCCCCGCCAGGGTAATAAACATTGGGAGCATTCTTCAGGCCATGTACTGCATTGGCAGACACAAGGGGTGCTGTGGTAGTACGTCGCATACTATAATGTATGCTAGCACCCAGTCGGCTTGCGTGGGCCGATTACACTTGGTTCACAGACTACACACACATCCAAAGCCACTCCAACACTACAGTTACATTTGCAAGCACTTCTCACCGTACATACAATCTCTACTAGACACCCTAAGCCACTTGGTAGAGATACATTGGCTGTCTTTCCCACTTCGGTCGGAATAGGCCAGTCCTGCAATGGACACTCAAACTGCTGATGAGATGATATATATATATATATATATATATATATATATATATATATATATATATATATATCAGCAGCCGTTTGAGTAACCACTGCAGAACCGGCCTATCTCGACCGAAGTCGGGACGATACAGCCAATGTATCTCTACCAAGTGGCTTAGGGTGTCTGCTAGAGATTGTATGTAGGGTGAGAAGTGCTGGCTCAATCGGTAGAGAGTTGGCCTGCAGTCCTAACGGACCCAGGTTCAAATCCCGCTGGGGCAGGGAACAGTTTAAGGATTTGAATTTCATAAAATTCAGACTTTACTGATCTACCAGAAGACCCGCCGACATGTCGTCAAAATACCCTCGCTAATACCAATACACCAGTCCTGTATGAGACAGCCCTAACATGTATTCATTATGGACTGTGGGTGTTAGCGCCGAAGTGGTGACATGTAGAGGTGTGTGGTACGTAGGAGGACTACTGGGCCTTGAAAGCAGGCTGTGAAGCCTATGATCAGAGTCGGTCACATTAAAAACAAAAAAAAACAAAAACACCCGCCAATGCAGTACGTGGCCGGGTGAACACTCCCAAAGTTTATAATATATATATATATATATATATATATATATATATATATATATATATATATAGATAGATATATATATATATATATATATATATATATATATATATATATATATAAGGAGGGATGGGGTGAATGAAGACAGGTGGGTGAGTTAGTGCAATGGCATATCAAGAGGTGGGGGGGGGGCGGTCCACCCCGGGTGACAGCCAGAGGGGTGGAGCCATGTAGCTGAATTGTAACTTTCATTTGAATGTTTCAGTGTTTTTAGTATTTCTGTTAGAAACTAGACCGAAAGTAAATGATTCTTTGCTGCTTAATATTCATCCAACCTGAGTTCTGAAACTACAATAAAACTGTAAAAAAAAAAAAAAAAAAAAAAAAAAAAAAAGCTTGTATGACTGCCTTTCTAAGGAACGACTCACGAGATTACTCGAGCCAAAAATTTTGGGATACATATTGATCTGCAGATCTACAGATTATAAGGTCGACTTCTGATTGTCAGATTAGTAAGTTACATCATTAGTGTATATGTGATTATTTTATACATTTTTGCTTCCTTTTCCGTGCAGTGGATGGATTATTGGAAATATAGTGCATAATTATATATTTCAGGCATTATCTTTAATGAAATGCCTGATTAGACCACTGAATGGCTTTATTATGATGATGATGAAATTGTGCCTGTGGATTTAGTGTGTGTATGTGTTTAGACGCTGAATACATGAGTATATACATGGGAAAGTGAACCGGTCGAAGCTCGTTGATGGCTGGTCAGTGTGTGTGCAGGTTAACGCACTATTAACCCGCGCCGTCCCGAGGACGTACTTCCACGTCCTCACGTTTTGTCACAGCTAATCCCGAGGACGTACTTCAACGTCCTGCAATTGCAAGGTTCATAATTTCCACAATTTTCAATTTTCGCGAGTCATTTTTGGTACGTATACACGGGACACCTGCCTCAACTAGATGCCAGGCAGAGACAATGCCTTACCCAGCATGACCTCCTCCCCCCCCCTGCATGCCCTTTTCTCAGCAATTCACCTGTTATCAGTGACCTGGCCAGTATAGCCATGTCATGCCACGGTACGAAATTCAGGGCCAGAGTGATTCCCCAATCAATGACAATGTGGAGGACAAACTTTACATAGCATTAGAGGAAGAAACAGTTAGAAATGATGATCAGGTAATGTGGCAAAAAAAGGTCAGGTATTAGTGAGTGAAACAATGCTTATAATGCCTATATTACTGCTTGAAAACCAATATACTTTTGTACTACATATAAATTCGTAACAGTAAATAAATAAATACCGTTTATGAGTGGTGTGAAATAGTTATCCTCCCATAGAACTCGTTTTCTTTGGTGCCAGCCTGATAGAAAACCCAGTAAAGTAAGGAGGCTCTCCTACCTGTAATGAGTATTTTAAACCTCAGGTGAGCGATTTCTCTATGAATTATCGATGTTTCTCACCAAAAGCGAAAGTTTTAGCAAAAAAAAAAAAGGTCGAAAATTGCCCGGGATTGGGGGGTACCAGTGGTCGAAAAGTGGCCGGGACGGGGCGGGTTAATTCTCCCCAGCATTAATGGATTTCTTACAGGTATGCCTAAAGATACCGACTTCTAGTTTTTGGTATTGGTGAGATACTTGCTCGGTCGTTCTCGGCTGTTACCGAGTGAGACATACGGGCTGGTGAGAAGTGCTTCAACATGGAATATATCTGGCCTCCTACTCCCCCATCAAAGCTATTTTGCTATATATGACTTCATCAAGAGTGGAAGCTGAAGGTAAACCCATAAGCTCCTGGGGACTCCCTTAATGTTTTTTCTAATCAGAGAACAGAGGAATGAAAAAAAATGAATAAAAAAATATTCCATACACCAGATTATAGGTGTCCTCCATTCATAAAAAGTCTGAAACAGTTGGACTGGAACACCAGTAGGTTGAAGTTTGGGTGAAACCATTCAGTGGAAGCGTGTTCCAAAGAGATATAGTGCGGGGAATAAAAGAATTCTGATAGGCAGAAGTTCTGCAATATGGCACTGGGACAGTCCAGTCCTGAGATCCATGAGATGTCCGTGTTGCCCGGGGGAAGTATGGAGAGGTGGCACAATGCATTAAACTTGGTCTGAGCATTTGCCATAAAAGTATCTGTAAAACAATTCATGGTAGACAACATTTCTTCTTATTTGTTGGGGAGGTAATCCAATAGTAAAAATAGGGTTATTACCTTGCCTGGACGGAGTCCGACAAGGTACTATTATTGGTTGTTTGTTTGTTAGCAACATTACGGAAAAAATGGCTAAATGAAATTACATGAAACTTTCAGGATATGCGGGCATTGGCCACCAAAGAAAGTGATTAACCCACGACGTCCCGTCGACGTGAATTAACGTCCACACGTTTTGTCACTGCCAATCCCGTCAAAGTACATAAACGCGAATCAATTGCAAGGTTCCTAATTTGCACAATTTTCAATTTTCGCGAGTGATTTTTGGTATGTATACACGGGACACCTTCCTCTACAAGATGCCAGGCAGGGACAATGCCTTACCCAGCATAACCTCCCCCCCCCCTCTGCATGCCATTGTCTCAGCAATTCACCTGTTACCAGTGACCTGGCCAGTAAAGCCATGTCATGCCATGGTATGAAATTCAGGGCCAGAGTGATTCCCCAATCAATGACAATGTGGAGGACAAACTTTACATAGCATCAGAGGAAGAAACAGTCAGAAATGATGATCAGGTAATGTCGCCAAATAAGGCGAGGTATGTTGATGTGTTTCATGAGTGAAACAATCTTATATTGCCTATATTACTTTGTGAAAACCAATATTATCTCATACTACATATAAAATCGTACCAAGTAAATAAATACATACCGTTTATGAGTGGTGTGGAATGGTTACCCTCCCATAGAACTCGTTTTCTTTGGAGCCAGCCTGATAGAAAACACAGTAAGGTGAGGAGGTACTGCTACCTGCATCAAGTATTTTAAGCCTCAGGTGAGCGATTTCTCTATGATTTTTCGATGTTTCTCACCCAAAGCGGAGGTTTGAGCCAAAAAAATATTTTTCCAAAAATGGTCAGGACTGGGGGAGTCAGTGGTGGAAAAGTGGTCGGGATGGGGCGGGTTAAATTTTGGAGGTAATCGAATGACCTTGAAAGGTAAAAATCAAGGTCACGGATTTTCAGAGGGCTATAAATTAAAACGGTTGAAGATAGAGATATTTATAATTTGGAACATACAGGAAATCGGATTCGACACAAATATCTTTGACCCTCAA
This sequence comes from Coenobita brevimanus, assembly GCF_032717465.1. Classification (NCBI taxonomy): domain Eukaryota; kingdom Metazoa; phylum Arthropoda; class Malacostraca; order Decapoda; family Coenobitidae; genus Coenobita; species Coenobita brevimanus. The sequence goes on along the minus strand of NC_137025.1, from coordinate 36,500,096 downwards.
TGACCTTGAAAGGTCAAACTCACAGTCATGGATATTCAGAGGATTATAACTCGAAACTGGTTGAAAATAGAGATATTTACTATTATAAACATACAGGAAATCCCATATAGGTTTTTAATTGATACCTTGACCTTTGACTGTAGTGACCTGGAATGGTCAAACTCAATGTCATGCATATTCAGGGGACTATAACCCAAAACTCTTTGAAGATTAGAGATATTTACTATTACCAAGATATAGGAAGTTTCACATGGGTTTTGATTTGGCAGCATGAGTTACCTTGAAAAGTCAAATGCAAGATTATGGATATTCAGAGGGCATAACTTGATAACCTTTGCGCCATTACCTTAGACTTTAATTGTGCACTGATGCTAAATGGCAGAAACTAGTCAGTATTTAATAGCAATAAAATAACTGCTGTCAGGCGAGGTTTGTTGGGCCTGGCACCACTCTACCAGCTTGTTTTGAATTTTGTCCAGTCGTTCTAGTCTAGTGCAACTACTCCACATCCATTCCAATAAGGTGCACAATATTCGAGCTGAGGGTGCACATGGCTCCTGTTAATTATAGGTATCTGCTCATTAGTGAAGAAGTTATGGACTCTATAAGGTAATCCAAGTATCTTTGAAGTGGGTTTAGCAAGTGACCTGACATGAGTGGTCCAGCTGAAGGATTGGTTATGTGAAACTTCAAGAATATCAATACATTTAGAGACAGGAATTTTAGTAGCACTGAAGAAAATATAGATATAAGGTAGTAAGTAACTATTGGTATATTGTATATATTTGGTTTTCCTAGCATTAAATAAGACAATGCTATTTTGTCCCCATTCATTGATCCTAGATGGAGATGGCTGTACTGAGTTGTGAGCAGTGTTGCCAGATGGTGCCGAGGAAATTTCAGGAGAAAATTGCCAAAAAATTCAGTAGATATAGGTAAAATTCGGTAGACACACACCAGTATATATATGCACTATATTGGTACTTAACATATATATTTCTGGAATCAATTTAATGAAATTTAAGGCAGTGCCAACTGCAGTGCCGAATTTCTGACTGATTAGGAAAAGCAGGGCTACCAAATATTGTTATGTCAAGGTACTATATTTACAAATAAAAAGCAATAGAAAAGCGCTGGATTCGATACTGGCAGAATTACTAATTAATCTTGCAAATTTAACATCCAAATAAATCAACAATATATTTTGAGCCTTTAGGCCATTATATTAGGTCTCGTGGATGTGTGTTCCTCATTATCTGCAACTCATCCCCGAGCGTTCAGTCTCGTCACCTTCCTGTACACACCAACGTGTTTAATACGAACGGTTGGCAGTCGGCAGTGGCACGCGTACAGAAAACGTCACAACACTGGCCATCCAGTCCTCCCTCACCCCTCCCCAGGGCCTCCCTCCCTCCCTCTCCCTCTCTCTCCCTCTCATATTTAGCTTTTATGGATTTTCAACTGCCGGGAAGCATAATTTCTGTAGATTTTCTGGAGAACCTTTCAAAATTCAGTAGATTAGAGCAATAATTCGATATTTCTTGAGATCCATCAGAAATTCAGTAGATCTCACGATTTTTTGGTAGATCTGGCAACCCTGGTTGAGAGTCACAGATATTAACCCGAGGCATCCCAACGACGTATGGTTACATTGCCACGTTTTGTCTCGGTGACACCTGACAACATATCCATGTGTTTTGCAATTGCTAGGTCTGTCATTTGCACATTTTTCAAGTTTCACGGCTGATTTTTGGTAGGCACATGTGGGAGACCTTCCTCTACCCAGTGCCAGGTGGGGATAATGCCTGGCCCCACCTGAACCCCACTCCCCCCAACACACCATTTTCTTGGCAGCTCACCTGTTAGCAGTGACCTGGCCAGTATAGACACGTCGCACCATGGTCTCTCCAATGACGAAATTCAAGGCGAAAGTGATTCCTGAGGTGGAGGACAAAGGAAGAAAGAAGCCAGAGGAAGAAACAAGCAGAAGTGATGAGGTAGTAATGTCGTAAAGGAAGATGCCATATGTTGATGTTTTTTGGTGAGTGAACAATGCTTATATCACCTATATGATTGTGTGAAAACCAATATACTCTTGTACTACATATAAATTAGTACCAAATAAATAAACATTTACATATAATGAGTGGTTTAGAATAGTTACCCCTCCCAAGAAAACATCTCTGGAGTCTGGCCTGAGAGAACATGGTACAAAGGTAGGGGTACGGTTACCTGTAATTGGTATTTCTAAACTCAACTGAGCACTTCCTCTCTGAATTTTCTATATTTCCCAGAAAATGCGGAGGTTTTAGCCAAAAAAAAAAAAAAAAATCGAAAATCTGCCAGGACTGGGAGTGATGAAATATCTGCCAGGATGCGGCAGGTTAAATATTGTGAATAGGCGTTTAAGTGTGAATGAACTATGAAGTGTTGAGTTATCTGCATGTGAATGGATAGGATTATGGTTGAGAGATAAAAGATCATAAATATGAATCAGGAATAGGGTTGGAGCCAGAACTGATCCTTGTAGCACACCGGCATTAGTCGAGTAGATAATGGAATGTACACCATCTACGTTTATCTGTCTGTTGCTGAGATAATTATGAGGAAATTAGAGGAGCAAAAGATGATAGGCCATAGCAAAGGAGTTTGGATGGCAGGGAACAGTGCCACATTGTCATAAGCTCTAAAAATATCAAGGGCTACTCCTTGAGTTTCTCCATGTTAGCCAGTTGACTGATGGATGGTATGAATCAGATTGGGCATATCAGCAGTGTATCTTCCGTGGCGAAAATCATACTATCACTAATTAAGTTGTTGGATTCAAGATGTTTAACTATGTGCATATTCATTACAATCCCAAATACTTTACCATGAAAAGATATGATAGCTATTGGTCTGTAATCAGAGGGGTCAGAGGAACTTTCTTTCTTTGGAATTGGGTACATAATGGCTTCTTTCCAAGAATTAGGGAATGAAGAAGAAGATATGCATAGAGTGAATAATTCAGCTAGAACAGAAGCAAATTCTGTTTAATGCTTTTTCACAGCAATTGGAAGAATTCCATCTGGACCTGGAATTTTGTTGGTTGGCAAATTGTCTATGATGGATTTTACGTATCTAGACTGTATCCAAAGCGGTGAAATTTCAGAAAAGTCAAGCTCTAGCACAGGAACGTTCTGGCTGAATTCCTCTATGGTAGATTTTCTGGGAAATGTACTGGCAGATATGTTCACTTTACCAAGCGTATTATGTTAAAATTTGAAGATTTTTGTGGGTGAATGGGTGATGACTTGTTGAAGTTATTATTGAAAGAACTGAGAGCTGACCAGAATATTCATTGTCATTAGGATTATTGAATAATCCTAATGAGAATAGAATATTCAAACTATTAAATTTTGATAGTTTGGATGTTTCGTTGTAGAGAAAGTTTGATTTAGTGAGATTTATTATAGCTTTTGCATAGTTTCTAACAATTTTAGATTGACAGTGAGTGGTTCAGATGTTTTTTATATGACGTAAAAGTTATAGTCTAATTAATTTTGGATAGCTGCTGTGGCAATATTCCTGTCAAACTCTGCTGGGGAGTCCGAGTTTTTAGTGAACTGTTGGCTGGGTATGAACAATTCCATTCCAGCTTGTATTATGTCACGAATGTGGGACTGGGTAGAGCTGATGTCAGTGGAGAAGAAACACTGTCGTGGAATATCAGCAAGATAATTTCTAAATCCATCCCAGTCTGCCCTATCAAAGTGCCATCTAGTCACTCTGACAGGTTCAGAACAGGAAGGTTTAGGGGAACTGGCTAATGAAGCTTGGATGCGATTGTGATCAGCAGATGCAGATGGTGAGAGTACCTCTATTCTGTGTTGATCTGGATTATTTGTTAGGAATAGGTCCAAGAAATATGCGTTATGGTTAGGATTATCTGGTTTCCTGGTTGGCTGTTTTACCAATTGTGTGAGATTAAATTATTCTGCAAATATCTCGCATTCTAGACTCGTATCGTCAGTCCTGGCAGAAGGTAATAACCATTCTATATTATGACCGTTAAAAATCACGCAGAACGGTAATTTCAGTGGTGAGGGTGTGGTTAAGGTTGGTCAACTGTCTGGATACGGAGTCAAATGCCCAGGGTTCTGGAGAAGCATTGGGGGTGCAATAAACTCTACATGTACAGGTATATTTGATAATATTTAGATAACTCGGTTTATTGAATAATCAAAATTAGGTGAAATGAAGTTCAGTACAGTGTCAACTACAAATTCATATTTGATGTAACAATAGGTACCACTCTTGTTACAAAAGTTTATGCGATGGTAACTAGGAAAACAAAATGGGGATATTCCAGTAAAGGGAGAGATTTGGGTTTCTGTAAGGAACAAGTCTAGAAGAATACTCACTTGAGGAAAAAGTGAACGGAATTCAGATTGATACAAAGACCACGAATATTAGAGAAATATATGGCCGAACTTGCGCTTCTCTGCTGACGAGTATGAATAGTGTTTGCAACAACCACTGTCAGCACAGTCACTTGGTTGCAACCAGGAGGACCCTGTACCACCAGCCCTTCCTGCTGGTGGCGACAATACATGCAGCGACCATTGCTAATGGGGGATGGAAATAGGTGTGGTATCTAATGTGCGTGTAGTGTGGCATAGACCATTGAAGGTAGAGGTATTATGAGAGTATGCTGGCCTACTATCTGTGTTAATGAAAACACTGAAAATGTTCAGCAAGGGAGATGGTCAGAAACAGGTCCTGAGGGCTGGTGAAACGTGAGCTCAAGCTCTCCCCATCATCAGCTTGCCATCCTTCTCGGGAGTATCGCCCTGTTCGACTGACCGGTGCTACAAATATTATGGATATTTTAGGGCTTCAGTCCTTCCAGGGGAAAAAAATCGGTACTGTAAAGAATGGATGTTAATAGTGTGGTAAAAATGGTATACCTTAGCGAGTTTGAAGGTGGAGACTAGCAAGTAGGTAAGAAAAAAAAAAAGCTGGATACAGTAGATAATGTAAATGAGGTTGTGAGAAAGGTAAGATAGGGAAATGACACGAGATCTAGCTTACTGGATGACTTTTGTGCAAAGTTTATGACCAGGGTTGGCACCTTTTTTTTTAAATTTGAAAGTCGTCAGATTGACTGTTCAATAGGTGAATGCTAAAACAGAGGATGATTAATAAAAAGTTTTTGGCCTAATATATAAGGTGAAGCCAGGATTCTGGGGGATTAAATGGTGACAATTATGAGTCATTACAACAGTAAATTTACATTCAACAAGCATTCAACAAACTAAGCACATCTGTGCAACGTACATTTTGGGCTATGGCATCATCAAACCTCTATAAAGGCCTCACTATTTCTCCCCTTTCAGACGGTTTTAGTTTAAGAATATTACACACACACACACACACACACACACACACACACACACACACACACACACACACACACACACACACACAGAGAGAGAGAGAGAGAGAGCATTTTCAGGAGAAAGGGAGAGGACAACAGTAGACCTGCATAGTGAAGCAAAATCGACACAGAGGTCTTCAGCAAAGAAAAATAAAGCTAACAAGGCAACAATCAACTAAAGCAATATCTGGCTGAGTTTTGAAGTATATGACACCGTCAACATCAAGTGCTACAAGGGAGGAACCTGGAGAATCAAAAGGGCATCTGATGGACACATCTTTAACAGGATATTTAACTGAAAGGGAGGAAGAAATGGAAGATGGCAAGTCCTCTTCAGATTCTTAAAGGAGTGGAACTGATGATAAGGCAGCTGATACTAGCAGGAGTAGACATCAACAACAGACAGACTCTGAGTCTGATAAGAAAAGGTAACTAATGACTCAGTGTTTTCTCATATATCTTCTTGCCCAATTCCTGCTCCAGATGACCTATCTAAGAGAAGATATTATCAAAAGAAGAAATAAAGCTTTCCAAAATAAGGATGGATCGTTTAGTGCAGTTCACAGAAGGAAGTAAATTAAAAAGGGAGACTCGACAGTTGACAACTGCATGGTTCTATAAGGCCCTGCCAATTGATGAAAGTGTTATAAGGTCCTGGATGGTTTACTCTCCATTATAACAATGTTTGTTTAATTTTTGCTGAAGGCTGGTTGCTCATGATAGAAAAAAAAAATGGGACGTCCAGCTTTGCCACTGGGTTTCAAGCATGTCTGAAGTAACCCAAAGATATCTGACCATGAGTCTTCCAAGGAACACCTTTCCTGCCTCGAGAAATCGAAGATATTGTCAATTGGGTTCAGACTTTAAACAACTGTATGCCAGTTCATCAAACAGCAATGGACAACTAGAAAAGGAAATGGAGGGAAGTTCTACATCATCTCCTTGGCCCTGCTTTGTTGCTTGCTCAACAGAACGTTCCATTTCGTGGTCACAATGGAGACATCTAACCTAGAAACAGGGGCAGTCTCCTGGAGCTGGTGGAGCTCCTGTCAAATTATGATCCTGTTTTAAATAGGTATGTTATTAGGGTTAAACATGCTACTTCACTTGGGAGGAGAATGGCCTCGTATTTATTTCCCAGGATTCAGAATGGCTCTATCTGGGGAATCATGTTAAGGAGAAAATAGTGACTGATATCAAGAAAGCAAATTATTTTGGAATCTTTTTGACAGCATTCCTGACACTTCCCATACTGATTAGGTGACTGAAGTGATAAAATTTGTTCACAATGAAGGCGACATAGTTGTGATAAGAGAGTCAGTTTTTTTTTTTTTTTTTTTTTTTTTTTTTTCCTAGAAAAACTGCTGCAGAGGTCACTGAAGATATCCTGAATCATTAGAAGAGTGATGGACTAGATATAACCATGTGTCGCAGTCAGGGCTACGATAATGCTGCAGATATGGCTGGAATTCATAATGGTGTTCAGACAAAGACAAAGAAATAAATCCAAAAGCTTTATTTGTGCCATGCAAATCACTCCCTAAATCTATGTGGAGTGCACTCATCTGACAGTACGACCTGAAGTGTGGCTTTCTTTGGATCGTGGAAAGAAAAAAATGAATTCCTTCTTTTCAGTCTCAGCTCATCGGTGGGAGGTGTTGTTGGAAAATATGGCTTAAACAGTGAAAAAAAAAATCCCAAACTAGGTGGAGTGCTCATCACGATACTGTGAAGTCACTAAATGTGAATCTTGAAAATCTGATCTTTGCCCTTGATTCATTGTTTGATCCAAAGGAAAATGTGGATACAAGAGGATGAGCTTATATTTTACTGTTTGTTGTATGTGGTATATATTTTTAAGTTACCCTTCTTTTTGGAGTGAGAAGAAGTTGATCTTAGACAGAAGTATTAACAGTAATTAGGAATCAGCCTTGAAAAGTGCACTGTGAAACTTCAATATTTAAAGCTGTTTCTTCAAGTTCATTGGAATTATATTGTGGACAAGGCCATCCAGTATGCAACTACAAAGTGTGAAGAAATGGGAATTTCCATGGAGAGAAGAGGGAGAATAAGGTACACGAAGAAAATGTCAGGAGAGATGGTAAAAGATGCTGGACTCGCACTGTCAGAGGAAGTGAAAAAGGATATGTCTGAATGCCCAGATTGATTAGCTTGATTCTGTCATGAATTAGATACCCGTAGCCTACAGTGACAGTGAAGAACATTCCCTTCATATTCGCTGCTATTTGGTTGTTGGAAGTGAAAAAGAACTTGGGAGATTTATTCCAAAACTGAGCAAGATCTTTGGCGAGTTCTGTGATGATGACATCAAGGTAGAAATAAGACGACTTCGGAGACACATGCAAGCTGCCAAAATTAACTTCTATGAAGCCAAGAAGTGGACAACCTTGCAGTTTTTAGAGTTTACTGCGAGATGGGATTTTTGGGAAACTCTGCATAGTTAGTCATTGTGCCTAAGGTTCTTTTTGACCATCTCTCTGTATGTTGCCTCATGTGAAAGGATTTTTTCTGAAATGAAGCTAATCAAAAACTATATACGCTCAAACTTGTGCCAGGCCAGGTTGTCGAACCTATCTTTGCTCTCGGTTGAGTGTAGTATGCTAAGAAAATATATATATTTTTAATGTAACTGACAACTTTGCAGAGGTTAAGGCTCGAATCTGAAAGGTTGAGAGTGAACTGCAAGTGTTATTCTTCTTCTGCCTCTTCATCATCATCATCATCATCTTCATCTTCTTCTTCTTCATCTTCATTTCTTTATATTATATTTCAAATTAAGTTCTCCTTGTGTTTCACCTTCTCGTTCTCCATTTCCCTCTCCTTCTTCTCGTTTCCCTCCTCCTCCTCCTCCTCCTCATCATCATCATCATCATCATCATCATCACTATCCTTCTCCTCCTCAACTTCCTCCTCTTCCTCGTCCTTGTCCTACTCCTCGTCGTCGACGTCGTCGTTGTCGTCGTCTTCGTCCTCCTCCTCCTCCTCCTCCTCCTTCTTCTTCTTCCTCTTCTTCTTCTTCTTCTTCTTTTTAGGGTAAGATGGAAAGTTGAATGCTGAAAAATTCTTTTAAGTATTTTCCTTCTTATTTTGAAGTCTGTGATTATATTTGGAACATTGCTCATTACATGCATCCATATTTTGCAAATAGTCAGTGCATGAAGAAAATTTACAAATGTACTTGATAAGCTTGTTTATGGTCATAATAAATTTTATTAAATTTTAATTTGAATATTAATAATTTTGGGGAAGTATGGGGTGTCAGTGGATAGGTCTGCCCCGGGTGCCAAATACTCTAGGAACGTCCCTGGGTTAGAGTGCTGGTTGAGAGGGATGGAATGGGATCACTGAGACACATAGTCACTTGGATAATACAAATTCATTCATATACATGTCATAAGTGGATGACTAATGATATGGGCTCTGGCTTGATATGCAATAATTGATACTATGGGAAATTATCTTACTCAGCTGGACTTGCCAAAAGCAATAACCTGCAAGTATGAAACTATAGGGACAAATGAGATGTATATTAACCCGATGCCTCCCAGCTGATTTCTCACCAATGATTCCCCAATCCCAGTAGATATTTGATTTTTTTTTTTTTGCTCAAACCTCCGCTTTTTATGAGAAACATTGAAAAATACCAAAAAAAAAGTGCTTACCTGAGGTATAAGTGCGCTATACAGGTTTCCCTCCGAACACGTGGTACTGTCCTCTCTGGATGCAGGCTGCTGCTGCCACGTTTTCTATGGTAGGGGTAACTATTGCAAACCACTCAGACTAGGTAGATATTTGTTTATTTGGTACGAATTTATATGTAGTAGAAGAATATATTGGTTTTCACACAAAAATTGGCGATATAAGTGTTGTTTCACTCACCGAACACATCAACATACAGCACCTTCCTTGGTGATGGTACCTCCTAATCACTGCTGCTTGTTTCCTCCTCTGACGCCACGTAATCTTTGTCCTCCACATCGTCATTGATTAGGGAATCACTCTCGCTTGTGAAGGCATCAGGGGCTGCTTGAATTTTGTCGTCGGAGTGACCACGGTGCAACATGTCTTTACTGCCCAGATCACTGCTAACAGGTGAGTTGCTGTACATTCAGGAAGCAACCAAATTTCCCATGGGTGATTAAAACCAGATCCGCCAAACTTAGTGGACTTATACTGTAGACTGTGACGACCTAATGTGACATGATTAAGATAAGATCATGGCTTCGAAATACCTAGCCTCAAATGCTCCCACCTTCCGCCCCTCTCCTGGTGACGACTCGAGCTGTCTGGAATCACTGTCTGACTCACTTCTTCATTTCTGCAACATTCGTGGCCTTTCCTGTAACTTTTGCTCTGATGAGCACAATCTCACCTCTTCTAAATCTCACCTTCTTTTCCTGACTGAGACTCAGCTGTCTGAGACAACTGACAGCAAGCCCTTTCCTGTATCCTCCTACTTTCTCTATACTCATTTCAAAGCCAAAGGTGGCTGTTGTGTATATATACGCAACGACTTATCTTGCTCTCATGTTCCTGAACTCGATTCTTCTAAATTCTCTACACTCTGGCTTCGGCTTTCCTGTCATTTTCTGACTAAATACATCTGTGCTGTTTACTTTTTCCCTAATTATACTACAAAAGATTCTTCGATTATCTTACTTCTATGATGGAACACACTCTATCCACTTCTCCTTTCTCTGAAATCTCCATTCTAGGAGATTTCAATGTTCATCACCACCTTTGGCTCTCCTCCCTTTTCACTGAGCCACCTGGTGAACAAGCCTACATCTTTTCTATCCTTAATGACCTAGAGCAGCTTGTACAGCACCCTACCCATATCCCTGACCACCTTGGAGAGAGCTCCAACATACTTGACCTCTTCTTTACAACTAATCCTTCTGCTTACAGTGTTAATCTTTTTTCTCCGTTCGGCTCCTCTAATCACAACCTTATCATCTTAACCTGTCCTATCGCTCCGGTACAGCCTGTGGACCCTCCAAAGAAATGTCGTCTGTGGCCCTTTGGAGCTGCAAATTGGGAGACCCTCAGGCAGTACCTTTTTGATTTTCCCTGGAATGATTATTGCTTCCATGGCCGGGAGCCATCTGAGTGTGCATTACGCATTACAGAGGTTATTCTTTCGGGCATGGTAGCATACATTACTTACTCATATCCTATGACTAATGCAAGAAAGCCTTGGTTTAATCACGCTTGTTCTAATGCTGTCCACAACAAGGGGGAGGGGGTGGCTGAATCGGTAGGGAGGTGGCTTGCAGTCCTGATGGACCCAGGATCGAATCTCGGCTCGGGCAGGGAACAGTTTAAGGATTTGAATTTCCTAAAAAGCAGACTTTCCTACCAGATGACCCGCCGACATGTCGTAAAAGTACCCCCACTAATACCAGTACACCAGTCCTGTATGAGACAGCCCTAGCATGTATTCAATATGGACGGTGGGTGTTAGCTCCGAAGTGGTGACATGTGGAGGTGTAGGAGGATTACTGGGCCTTGGGATAGGCCACTGCCCCCAAGAAATAGGCCCTGAGCCTTTGCCCAGAGTCGGACACGTAAAAAAAAAAAAAAAAGGAGAGGGCCTATAAAAGGTACCGGAGCCAACCCACCCCTGAAACACATCTTTTATACGTTTCTGCCCGCAATCATGCTAAGTCTGTTCTTCGCTCTGCTAAAAATATTTAAATCCGTACTAAATGCTCTCAACTCTCCACCTCGAATTCTTCCCGCTCCTTCTGGCACCTTCCTAAAAACCTTTCTAAGAACTTTACCTCATCGTCCTTCCCTCCTCTTTTCTACTCTGATGGTTCTGTAGCTATTTCTTCCACTGATAAAGCAGATCTCCTTGCTCAGACTCTCTCCTCCAATTCCACCTTAGACAATTCCGGTGCTGTTCCTCCATCACTGCCCCCCCTCTAACTTCGTCATGACTGACTAAAACTTCTTCAGCTGATGTATTTCCTGCCATCACAGGCCTCAATACTAACGAGGCATATGGACCTGATGGAGTCCCTCTTGTTGTTCTCAAGAACTGTGCTTCTGTTCTTATACCCTGCCTCAGTAAACTCTTTCATCTTTGTCTGTCAACTTGTACCTTTCCTTCTTGCTGGAAGTTTGCTTTCATTCAGCCAGTCCCAAAGAAGGGTGACCATTCCCAACCTTCTAACTATCGTCCAATTGCTTTAACATCCTGTATCTCAAAAGTTTTCGATTCAATTCTTAATAGAAAAATTTTAAAGCATCTTTCCTATCACAACATTCTTTCTGATCGTCAGTATGGGCTCCGTCAGGGATGCTCCACTGGCGACCTTCTCACCTACCTTTCAGACTCCTAGTCATCCTCCTTTCAGGACTTTGGCGAAAGCTTTGCCATTGCACTTGACTTCTCAAAGGCTTTCGATCGAGTCTGGCATAAATCTTTAATTTCCAAACTGCCCTCCTACGGTTTCTATCCTTCTATGTGTGCCATCATCTATAGCTTCCTTTCTGGTCGTTCTATAGCTGCTGTTGTAGACGGCCATCGTTCTTCTCCTAGATCTATCAACAGTGGTGTTCCTCAGGGCTCTGTCCAATCACCAACTCTCGTCCTTTTATTCATCAATGACCTTCTAAGCAGTACATCTTACCCTATCCACTCATACGCTGATGACTCTACCCTTCACCTTTCCATTCAGTTCCGGCAGCGCCCATCTCAGCAGTTACTTCAGAAAACGAGGGATGAGGCTATGGCACACCTAATGTCTGACTTGGCTCGTATGTCTGACCCGGATAAAAATATTCTTGTTATTTTTAATGTATCAAAGACTCAGTTCGTACACCTATCAACCCGACAAAATCTTCAACAGATGTACCCACTAATGTTTAATAATATTCAGCTTAATCCTGCATCATCCTTGAACATGCTTGGGGTTTCATTTACTCGGTACTTATCTTGGAAAGATTATATTACATCTCGTGTAAAAATGCTTCCTAGAGATTAGGTGTGCTAAGCCGACTCCATGCCTTCTTTACCCCCGCACAATTGTTGACTCTATACACAGGTTTATTCTCCCCTGTGTAGAGTACAACTCTCATGTGTGGGGACGTTCCCCACATACAGCTCTTCTCAATAGGGTGGAGGCAAAGGCTTATCGCCTATTAACTCTCCTCCTCTTACTGGCTCTCTTCAACCTCTGTCTTTTCGCCACACCTTGCATCTTTATCTCTTTTGTATCGCTACTTCAATGGTCAC
>NC_137025.1:36427413-36482413 GCF_032717465.1 Coenobita brevimanus | reverse complement strand
TTTCTCCAAATCCATGAAAGCCGCATACAACTTCTTTCCCTTCTCTAGAAACTTTTCCACTAAAGATCTGAGAATGAATATCTGATCTACACAACCTTTTCCCTTCCTAAAGCCTCCCTGTTCTTCTCCAACTAATTCCTCTGTTCTTTCTCTAACTCTGTCAATAAGTATCCTACCATACACTTTTCCTATTATACTAAGAAGACAAATGCAATTACTTGTGCAACTTATATTACACACGGTTGCTCCCACACCGGATGAAATTTACATTTCAGTTACAGCTTCCTAATTCTTTTGATATATTGGCCTAATTTATATAACTGCATTTGGCAACATTTCAGAATTTAAAAAATTGGATGATTTAAAGATATTTATGAGAACGATATTTATGAGATAAGTGTATAAGGCTTTTCACATTTTTCATTCTTCATGTACACAGGTAATGTTTTCACACACACACACACACACACACACACACACACACACACACACACACACACACACACACACACACACACACACACACACACTGAGAGAGATAGTTTAGTGCCCTAGTTGTTGACTGCTATTTGACACATTGCTGCGTCATTCGCAATAGTTGCAAAGAATTAATTGCACGGTGTCGTCTTTAATGACATTCCCATCGCTATTTTTCCTTTGACCGGCTGTTACCCGTGTCCCCACCCTCCTCACGCCTGCCACGTATCTCTTTTGTTCTCTTTATTCCTTCTGTTGTCAGAGTCCGTCTAGCTATCTCTTGCCCTGCCATACGCCTCTTTATTCCTTTATTCTCTCTCTTTGCTTACATTACCCTTCCCTCTTATGAACCTATTTTCATCTCATTATCTTTCTTTCTTTATATATCATTTTTACCCTTATCAAATTCCTGCCATTGCATGTTCATGCACATTATGCTTTACTGTGCAATTAATATTCTCCTCAGTGGCGTGTGACATTTTCTTTTCATGTTTCTCCCAGACTCTCACTCGTCCTTCAGCTTCGTGCTTTTCATATGCATTGCTTTACAATTTTGTGTTACCATTGACAGATTTCCCCCGTGACCCAAACTTTAGCTTTAACACTCCCATTCTCTGTTCAACATTTATCATGAATTTTTTTTGCTAATCGATTTTCTTTTATGTCAATGATGCTTCCGTTCAAATTTGCGCACATATAACTTTCTCATGTAACCATACATTGTGTTTTATTCTTTCTCCATTTGCTTCTTATCTCTCCTTATTCTTTCCTCATATGTTTCTGTAACTCTTCTGCCTTCTTCTTTTACCTTGTTATTGGAGAATTCTCATATCTTAATCTGGCTAGCTCTCCTTGAATATTCTTCAATTCTACGTTTTTTCTTCCCCTATCACATACAACGTCTTATGGTTTCTTTCGACCTTCTTTTTTTCACCTTGCTTTCCTGTACTTACTGTTCAACCTTTCCTTTCTTTCACTTCTCTTCTGTCCTTTCATAGCCAGTGTTTTTGCTCTTTCCACTGTCTCATATGCCCATTTTCCACATCCCTCTACCTGCGGCCTCGTTCCTTTAGCCTACTACCCTGCCCTCTAACCCTTACATGATCTCCGTCTTGGCTTCGAACCTTTGTTTCTCCGCCCTCTCCCTTTTCTCCCCTTGTGTCAGACCTCCTAACGTCTCTCCCCATTTCTTCATTATTGTCATTCTTTCTTAGTCCTCTCAGCTCCCTTTTCTTCTTCATGACAGCGGGTAATTAGGAAATTAGCATGCATAACCCACCATGCTTTCGCCTTCTTCACCACCTGCCATCGCTCTCTTACTGGATGTTTTATGGCCACGGCAGGTGCTATGTACCATATACACTATGTCGGTGCTCCTTTTTGTGTGTGAGCTGTGTGATGAAGCCGCATTTTTAGCGGTTCAGTATGTTGTGCTATTATATGCGTTCTAGTGTGTTTGATGTGGACATTAATGTGCCTGTTTCATATGTCTGGAATCATGTATGAGGTGTTCAGGATTATGTGCGTGCATATTATGTATCTGATGTGCATGTTTTGTCTGCTACTTTTACAAGTTGCTCTTTGTTATAGATCTGCATTTTTTAACAAATTAAATACAAAGGATTATAATAGCCAATCGTCTCATTTATCTCCTCCCTCCTTCTATGTTTACCCCCCACCCCCCCGGGGGCTCTCATCGTTTATTCTAACAAAACCGACTCCTGACATGGATAGAAACCGTCTTCCAGTTATTGTAGTCAATGCGTATATTAAGAGGCACTGCCTTATGTGCAAGTACATTATCCTTTAATCTATTTTCAGAGTTTCATCTACATAATTTATCCAAAGTGGCCGAGAATAGAAAACGTGAGCACAAACTTGTTTTGATAAAAAAGTTGTTCCTCACCTCACCCCACTCTCCTACACAGCACCCACTCACCACATGCCTACCATTTCCTTCAACAGGATGACGAATAGTGACGGGTGGAGGTGAGAGAAGGCGGGAGAGAGATGGAAGGTAAAATAAAATCAGCCAGATGAGAGAATGAACGACATAAGATGATAAACAGATGTAGGGCAAGAAATACAGTACATAAGTAGAGAGAGAAAAAAATTAGAACTGGCGGAAGAGACGAAGAAGTTGACAATATGGTTAGATAAGAGAGAGAAGAGGAAGAAAACTTGAACGAAGAGAGACAGAAAAGGAAGGCAGGATCATTTAACTATTCCCGTTAGAAAAACTTCTCTTAAACTGAGTGAAACTGTTATAAAATAGAAGGAACATAATTGTTATGCTACGTGTTCAGAGTCCAACTTCTTGTTCTCTGAACACGAGCGACTGATCTGGGGTTCTCTTCAAGACCGGGTCTAGAGAATGCAACTAGAGGAACAGGGCATAAAAACTCAGGTCAACCAACCTTACACATATATTGCTACAAAGTCAATACAATACTTAATACAACATAACACAATACACTGTAGAGATTAAATACACAATACAAGGCAGGAGGACTCTGGTTGGGCTGCTGGGGACCGGGCTATCACAGGCGTCGTCCAGATGTGGGAGGGGTCTCGTCAGTTGTGCTTTCCCTCAGGAGGCACTGGACCACTGCTAGGGGCCGGGTCGTCCGAGGTGGGCTGCTGGGCGGTGTAGAGGGAGGCCCTTCCCTGGTGGGGCCTCGGTAAGCAAGTCGGCCCTTCCCTGGTGGGGCCTCGGTAAGCGGGTCGGCCCTTCCCTGGTGGGGCCTCAGTAAGCGGGTCGGCCCTTCCCTGGTGGGGCCTCGGTAAGCAGGTTGGCCATCGAGTCTGGGGCCGTACAGAGTGAGGAGGCGTGCTTCTCTGCGTCTTCTCCTTCAGGAGGACTGCTTCCTGGTGGGGCTGGGGAGGTCACGCCCCTGTGTCCTGGGGGCACCCCTGGGTGTCTGAGGGCTGAGGTCTCGCTCAGGTCGAGCTGGCATCAGGGGCTACCTGTGGCTTCCCTTCGTTCAGGAGTCTGATAGCGAGGGGCAACATAGGAGCACCGGCTGTAGGTAGTGAGGCCGCTCCAAATCTTCTCCAGCTGCAACTCCACGGGGGGGCTGACTCTGTGGAGAAAGTGAGAAAAGTGTCCTGCTCGGCCTCTGGATAGGTGAAGCAAACAAGGGACATCCTCCATGAGGGGCATCATAGGGGTAGCAGACGAGGGATGTATGGTGGCTGATCCCTCCCCAGTGTGGATGGTGGCTGTCGCCATGGTCCTCCTCCCTGCCTAGGTGGCAGACAAAGGATGGGTGGTCATTGATCCTTTCCTGGCGCAGACAGTGGCTGTTGTTGTGGTTCTGCCTTTCTCTGAGTTTGCAGCCGAGAGATGTACAGTGGCCGATCTCTCCTCATTGCGGTCGGTGGCCATCACCACAGTGCTGCTCAAAGCGGAGGCTGCAGGTGAAGGGCATATGGTGGCCGACTCTTCCCTACCACGGACAGTGGCCGTCGCCGCAGTCCTGCAGGGGGCGGTAGCAAAGATGCATACAGTGGCCGACTTCTCCCCAACACGGACAGTGGTTGTCATCGCGGTGCTACCTGGGACTGTAGGGGTACAAGTACCACCCCAATCCTGGCGAGTGCTTGTCTGACTGGAGAGTAGCCTACCGGTGCGGCATTCCTCTGGCTGGCTCCGTTAAGGGGAAGAGGGATGCAAGGAAGTGGGGGACATAGGCCCCTATGGCCTGGGTCCTTCGCGCGCCCTATGCGCCTCCCTGTGTTCTCCCCTTGGGGTGTGTGTTTCGACACCCTGTCCGTGGTCCCTCCTTGGGATGGGTGTTGCGCCACCCTGCACATGGTCTTCCGTTGGGGTGGGTATTTCAATTATATACGTCATCGGTTTAATAGAGAGGGGTAAATGAGGCAGAGAAAGCCAACGAAATGTGAGGAAAAAGAAGGGAGTGATGGAGACTGTAAAGGAGATATAAAAAAGAAATGTTTTCGATAACTAAAATGGTTGGTTGAAGTACAGATTCATGTCTCTGATATTCGATGTAGCATTAGGTATAAACCTTAGTTAGCCTTCTATGTTGGGTAATTATGAAGTCTGACTCATTCGGACAACCGCATATTCTAGGAACCCGTTAATCCGACATCCCGGAGGGAGTGTGATAGGGGAGGCAGAGATGTCAGGCAAAGGAAGGATAGGGATTAGGAGCAGGGAATAAAAAAAAAAAAAAACAGCCTGGGAGAACCAGATGGCTGGCGGAGGCAGGAGAATGAATGAGAAAGAGGGCTGGGAAAGGCAGAGAGCTGGAAAGGACAAGTTACTGGGACACACAAGGGACTGGGAAAGGAAGCGAGCTGGAAAAGGCAGGGGACTGGGTGAGGCAATGGGCTGGTGGAAGCAATAGTCTGGGAAAGGCAATGGGCTAGAGAGGCAGTGGGGAGGGAGAGGCAGTTGGGTGGGAGAGACAATGGGCTGGGAGAGACAATGGGCTGGGAGAGACAATGGACTGGGAGAGCCAATGGACTGGGGGAGACAATGGGCTAAGAGAGCCAATGGGTTGAAAAAGGCATGGGACTGCCAGGGGCAAAAGGCAGGATGAAACGGGAACGTTATAGGAAAAGGACAAGAGAAGTTGGGAGGAATTTCTGTCAAACCATGTTATCAAGACGAGCTCAACCAAGATCAAACGAGGTACTAAAAAAATATTCACAAAAAAGTGATGATAAATATGGAGGTGAAGTGAGCTTGGCAGAAAGGAGGGACTGAAACCAAAACAGACTGAAACCTAGAAATGGATTAGAGAATCAGGAAAAAAGAAAATTATTGATTCATCCCTAGAGAGGCAAAATATGCGAGATGACCCACTGGTGACACAAACCCATTTTCTGTTTCCCTTCTCACACACTTTCCCACAACCAGCTATTGCCAACAAGCCTTGAGGCATAACTTAGTAGAAGATCCAGAATATGACAGCGCACAGCGAACAGCAGAGAACTGAGGCACCCTGACGATGTGCGTGGGATGGTGAGTGACAGAGAGAGAGAGAGAGAGAGAGAGAGAGAGGAGATTAAAACTACAGTATGAACAGTGGAGTACGTCTGAGAAGAATGTAATAACTGAAAAAAAAAAAAAAAAAAAAGATAAATGATGACTGAATGAAAGAAATATCAACGTGAGAAGAAAGAGGGGGAAAAACAATATTGAATAGTAAATCGAAAGTGAAAAAACAAAACGTCGAGATGTAAATCATTCAAGAGTAAAGTGATCAAGGAAGAGGAACTCTTCATTCCCTCATTTCTTTACCCACCTTTCCTTTCTTTCTTTTCAAGTACCTACTCCTTGTTTTTACGTTTCCCCTGCTTGGTTTAATTGTGCCTTTCCGCCTCGTGACTGAATAATTAGATTTGTTTATTTTCTAATC
Organism: Coenobita brevimanus; assembly: GCF_032717465.1. Classification (NCBI taxonomy): domain Eukaryota; kingdom Metazoa; phylum Arthropoda; class Malacostraca; order Decapoda; family Coenobitidae; genus Coenobita; species Coenobita brevimanus. The sequence continues at coordinate 36,476,546 of NC_137025.1, read as the reverse complement.
TCTCTCTCTCTCTCTCTCTCTCTCTCTCTCTCTCTCTCTCTCTCTCTCTCTCTCTCTCTCTCTCTCTCTTTCTCTTTCTCTCTCTCTTTCTCTCTCTCTTTCTCTCTCTCTGTCTCTAAAGCTAATATTAGCAGGGGAAGAGATCAAACCACCAGGTTAGTCAGGGATATATGACCTAACCTCAGGTACAGGTGAACGGTTAAGGTATTTCTAGGGAGGGAAGGAACGCCAAATCAATGGCTAGTATGGGTGCTGAAGTCTTCACTGAGAATTTGTACTATTAAACAGCGATAAGTTTACAGTGTCGTACAGCCCTAAAAGACAGCGACATACTGTCAATATTATATATATGAATGCATGCGAGAAGTAATATTTGAAAGAGAGGAGAGCTCTTTTCTTATGCATCTGCTGAAAATCCGGGCATGATGATAATTACTGAATCATGGTTACCTCATCATGACAAGCTCCTTGTTGGGAAAACATTGATACAAATCTTTTCACTATTTGAGAGCTCGTGACTGGATAAAACCAGCAATGTATGTCTAAGTGAAACAACACAAATGCATTACAGATCAGTAAATACGATATAAAACATTTGATTTTTTGTTATTGTAATTCCACAGAAAGTTATGCGCCTTTTGTTTTCAATGCAGTATTCAAATCAATCATGTAAGATGAGGAAAACGGTAAATAAATATATTATGAAACAAAGCCAGTCATAGAGAACAAGGACGGTATTATTTTAGAAGACATCAAGTATCTGAATATCATTTGGAAAAAAATTCGTTGCAGGTAAAGAAGGAAGCAAGTAGTTAGAACTCGTAGACAATGCGTTTTTAACTCAGGAAATGAATACAATGACGCGGGGTAATAATTCACTTGACTTTACCCTCCCAACAGACACTGATATGATCAATATGTGTAAAGCTGATTTAAAATTTTAGTTACAATATCTTATGACGTGAAATTAACATAAGCTGCAAGACAAGCGTATATAAACGCTTAGTTCCTAACTTTAGAAATGTTAACTTCATATAACAATTATTTTGCCCACACCAACTAGATTAAGCTTTTAAGGATAGATATCGTAGAATTAATATCGGAAATAGTCACTAATCAATTAATTTCTGTCGAAAAAAATATATATATATATATATATATATATATATATATATATATATATATATATATATATATATATATATATATATATATATATATATATATATATATATATATATATATATATATATATATATATATTCCATCCATCATCCAATCCTACATTGCTCCATGAGAAGCATAGGAGCCCGGGGCTAGGCAGTCGCTCTCGACATTTAAGATGAGAGTGACCAGCCTCACTCATCCCTGAGTGGCACCACCAGGTGCCAAAATTTGGTTATATGGTTACCAACCAGCGTAGTAAATAGTTTCCTAGCGTACAGGAAACCATTTGGCTTGTCACTCAGTGTAGAGTCACCCACAGGCAGAAGCAAGAGGAAAGAATGAAGGAAAGAAAGACAGAAGAAGGAGTGTAAAGTTACCCGTAGGAGGAAGGACAAGGAAAGAATGAAGGAAATATATACATATATATATATCACTCATCTTCAATGTCGGGACCAACTGCCTAGCCCCGGGCTCCTGCGCTCCTCATGGGGCAATGTAGGATTGGATGATGGATGGATGGATATATATATATATATATATATTACTCCAAGAAATAATCACATTAAAAAGCCTTTTTAGACATCGAATAATATTGCAGGAATCGTCTGTTGCAAGAAAGAACCATATAAAACATCAAAACATATGAGAAATCACAATAACAGTACAGATTATTATTAAGTACAGTGGCAGTGTATGAAAATTAACAGGAAAACTAAACAAGACAATGAGACAAAAAATTTTCGAGAAGGAACGTCAAACCCTAAGAGATTATTTGATTCTGTAAAGAGTAATTACATGTAAGGGATAGCAAATGCTCTCTACTAAACTCGGAAGGTGGCGTGGTTCATGATAATATAACAGTAACTAAAATACTCAAAGACCACATTCATAGCGTTTTCACTAAACGAAATAACACAAACATTCCCATCCTACAGTCGGTTTCCTCAGGACCAGAAGATGAAATATTATGAATAACGAAGTAACAGGACACGATGTAGTAAATTAGCTTCATAAAATCAACTCAAACAAATCAACTTACTCACACCAGATATCTCATTGCATGCTTCATAATGTTTAAGACAAACAGCCTTTCCGAAAAGAAAAAAAAAATCAATCATGGACTGAATGCAGAGTACGTAATCAATGGAAGCTAGCTAATATATTACATATCTTTCTAAATGGTGACCAAAAAGGATCTGCCACAAATTATCTCACAATAAACTTAAGAAGAAAATTTTTGGAGAAAAATGGAAGAGATAAAATTATTACATTACTTAATAAGAATAATTGTATATCAGGTAATGAGCACAAGTTTCGTTATAATAGATTATGCTTTAAAATTATGATAGTAGGATGCAAAAACACAGTCAGATGTCGTCTATCTGAATTTCCAGAAGGCGTCTGTTAAGGCCCATTATCTCAGACTATTCGAAAAACTAAAAGTCCACGGCCACCAATGCAAACAATGTTCATTGGTCGGTACATGATTATGGAATCGCAAGCAACGTGTTGTGATCAATGGTGATTCATCAGACTGGCTAGAAACAACAAGCAGGGTTTCTCAATGGTCAGTTCTAGGACCAGTTCTGTTCACTATTTATGCCATTGCTCTGGTAAGTTCGATTTGTTTCTACGGTGGCGAACTTTGGAGATGACAATAATATGGAGGCAGAGTAAGTATGACTTTGAATCTACACAAAGCCACCAGGATTATTATTATTTTTTTAACTAGGATGAAAAATGGCAAATGAAATTTAATGCAGTCATATGGAAGATAATGCACTCTTGTGTCAAAAGCATTAAACATGAATAACGCATGCTCAATGGCCCATTGTTGGAAGATGATGAAAAAGATTTAGGAGTTTCCAGTAGACATCAAACTCAAAACGGTTTATAGCAATCAGCAACAAGTCAGACAACTTTTGACATCAGCGCAAAGAAATTCCATCATAAAACGCTAAATTTAATATCTAAGTAATAGACGTCATTATTTAGAGCTCATGTAGAATACTATGTGCGGCACTGGTCTCGAACCTTATTATGAATGAAAATGGACTTGAGAGAGTGCAGTGCTGTCATGAAAATGGTTCCATCGCTGCAAACTTAACCGTGTAAAAAGCGGGGAATATGTATTCGCAAAGAAAGCGACGGCTCAGAGGAGGTATAAAACAAGGATTTAAAATTTTTATTAAACTCAACAAACTTATGTATGATAATCTGCTTGAAATACATAAATATATTGTGACTAGAAGCAATGAAATGAAACTCAAAAGCAGGAGGTGTAACACTAATATTCAAGAAAATTACTGATATATTTGCATAGTAAAACAAGATACAGTGCCAAGGCACAGCAAACCCCTCCTCGGCAATCATTTTATTGCTGACTTATAAACACAACAGGATATCTAGTCAAAGATGTCACATATCAAACTTGGCATAAATTGGGAGAACATTGGTGATTGTATGCCCATTTGAAATTTTAGGCCCAACTCCCCTACCACTAACAGGGAGGAGGTAACCCCTCTGATGTAATGAGGCATGTTATCATCATCAGCATCATCGTCACTGTCATCCATCATCATGATCATCATCGTCATCCATCTTCATCATCATTCATCATCATCATCATCATTCATCATCAACATCATCGTTATCCATCATCATCATCATTCACCATCATCATCATCATTCATTATCATTCATCATCATCATCAATCAGCATCCGGACCTCCTTTCCCAGTCTAGTGCAGAGAGAGGAGTAACAATGTCGAGACAGCCCAAATTTTGCCCAATCCAATAAGCCACGTTTGCTTTCACTCACCATTCAAGCCCCCGGAATCCGGGCTCTGTTTCACGCCGGAAAAATTCACCAGGTTCTGTAGCTTCACATAAACGTATCCGATAGAGTCAATCCAGACTCTGCCACGTTAAAAAAGGGTGCCAAATCCCTGACCGTGCGCTTCTCCTCACAATATTCATCCAACCAGCTCGATCTCATGACAGTCCCCTAGCCTCACCGACTTACATCTATTCCTCACACATTCGTCCACCATATCCCTCCACCTTCTCCTTGCCCTACCTCGCTTCCTCCCTCCTTCAAATTCGCTCAGATATACCTTTTTCACCACTCTGTTATTATGCATTCTCTCCACGTGACCATACAATCTCAGTACACCCTTTTCGATGCTTGTGTCCTCAGACTTCTTCACACCACAACTTCACGAATCACATTATTTCGTATCTTATCCACTCTCTGTACTCCACATACATTCCTCAGCAGTCTCATCCCCACTGATGTCACGCTTGACTTTTCATTTTCATTCCAAACCATAGTCTCACATCCATATGTTAAAATTGGCACTCCTTCATGTAAGCCTCGTGCAGCTGCAAAATTCAAGCCTCTATTTCTTATCAAATCCTTCATTGTACCAGCTACTTTCCTTCCTTGTGTCACTCTACTTTCCACTTCTTTTGCACATTTTCCTCTTTTTTCTATCACTTACCCAGGTATTTGAACTCTCTCACACAATCCAGTCTCTTTCCATTCTCTGTAACATCACAGTGGGAGTCACTTACTCCCTCAGTAACCATCACTTAACTCTTTTCAACATTTATTCTCAAGGCACGACGCTCACAGACATAAACATAACTCTGCACTAGTCTACCAAGTTCTTGTCCGGTATTTGCAAGTAGTACTGCTTCATCAGCATACAACAAATTTAAGATATTCCATCAATCACCATTCATTACCAACGTCATCCCCCTCTCCATTTTTTTTACTTCTCTCATCACACCATCCATATATATATTGAACAACCATAGGGACATCACACAACGTTGTTGACGCCGACGCCGATTGTTAACCATTCACTTAGGAGCACATTTACCCTTACACATGCTTCACTACCCTCATAAAAACTCTTGACGGCACCTAACAGCTTATCATCAACACCGTAGAAGTGGAAAGCCTCCCACAATCCTCCTCTGTACAGTCAGTCTTTTTCCATTCTGCTGGCACAGTTTCACTCATCCATGCCTTCTTACATATCTCCAAGAAGCCCTTCATTCCGCTCTTTCCACTACACCTAATCATCACTTCATATACCTCACCAACCCCAGCTGCTTTCCCATTTTTCACGCGTTTCACAGCACTCTTCACCTGTGCGAGTGCCACGTGTCCTATCACTGCGTTCCTTCTCTGCACACCCCGCAAGCCAATCATGTTTACAGCGGCTCTGCTCTCTCTATTCCCATTCATCAGGCTTTCAAAATATTCTTTCCATCTGGTCCTTACTTCATCCCCATGGGTTAAAAATCTACCACTTACATCCTTCACACTTTCACATTTCTTTCCACTGTCATTTCCACATTTCCGCACCTGTTTTCAGGATAACTCTCTATTTTCAGAGTAATTTGCATTCATTTTTCTTCCTAGATCATCATTTACCTCCTTCTTTTTCCTCTTCACTAGTCTCTTTACGTGCTTCTTGCTCCCAATATATTCAGTTCTTATTTCAATTGAATCCCTGTCCTGTAACCACTCTATCCACTTCTTTTCCTCCACTGCTCTTTTAACCTCTTCATCCGACCATGCCTTGTCTTTCTTCTTTGTTGTTACTTTTGCCACACCACACACCGCTTTAGCATTCCAAATTAAGCAGTCCCTATATGCATTCCACAGGCTGTCCAGATCCATATCATTCCAATTCACTGATTCTAACTCCCCCCGTACTTTGGTCCTGTAATCACCTGCCATTTCTTTGATCCTCAGCTTCTCCACTTTCAGTCTTTCTCCCTGACTGCTCCTCTCTCCTGGTCCACCTCACTCCTCGCAGCTTGATCTTGCGTACCGCAATCGTATGATCTGACAGACATCCACATTTTCCTCTCACAGCCCTCATATCAGCAACCATTCCCAGCATCGACCTCTCAATGAGCACAGAATCAGTCAGGCTCCTTTCAACATGATTCCCGTTCCCTCTATACTATATATATATATATATATATATACATAAAAATCACAAACGCTTCTGCAACTCAGTACTAATACCTTCTTCGTCCACTTGAACTGTAGTGACGGGTTGACAGTGTGTTGTTTCCCAGTCTATCCTGGGTTTAAAGTGAGTGCTGGTAGTATGTCAATTCATATTTTTCCACATGCTTGCACGTGGCAAATTCATACCGACTCTGAAATACAATCATGTCATGTCAACTCCACAATCTTTGTGTTCATCATTTCCACAGTAGGCATCCTTTTCCATTCGTATTTCGCCAGCATACGGGCATCTCAGTTCCGGGCAATATAACACTCTGCCTTTGATAGGTAGGTCCTATGCACCTCATAACGATTCTCAAACTTACACTCATAACCCATCCATAATACTATCCATAACCCCACAACTCACATTTTTACCCTCCGCCTGACGAAACCAGAGGAGTGTTGTTATCACTGGGATCAGCGACAATAGGTGGCATAGAGTTTTTGTTGCCGGGCCAGAACTCAGAAAGTATTCACCATAGAATCATGAAATTTCACATAGTTATGTGTCTTATAGTGAACTGATGCCTTTTGATAGGAAGAATGCTGTGTCTTAAGTATGTTTTTTTTAATGAAAAAGAAAAAAAAAATCTAAGAAATTTCAATGTGACCTGCACAAGGAATCTGAAGGGCCCAATTCATTTTTAGTTAAAACTTTGTAACTATTAAACCTAAGAGGCAGAAACTGAACATAATAAATGATTATAGGAATAGTAAGCCTTTCACATGTGGATAAGTTTCATAAGTTTTCTGCTCCACAACACATCATTTTTTCTCCCTTGCCCCCTCCCCCCGGCCGCGCGCTCCAAAAAAGTGTACTCTCGGCTTATTTTCACCACCCAAATATAATCATTTTGCCACAAAACTCACATATTCCTATTTGTCGATGTTTGTTCTATAAGAGAAGGAAAAACAAACACACACATACACACACTATATGAACGTTAGGGCTGAGTGAATAAACATTTGGGAACGTACATCTCACTTCCCAACATCATGAATCGAATGTTTACTAATCAATCTCTACATGTTATACCACCATTGGAAAGAGAATTTTATTAGCTTTCGAATGGGGGGGATCCCAGTTTGGTACGAGGTATACTGTTCGAGTAATAAGCGAAAAAGTAAAACCCATTTCCGACAGACAACACATTTTTTGGGGGGGAGCTCTAGCGAAAAACTTTTCTTGGCAGTGTTATGTTTTTATTTAATAATCCTGTGCAGAATTTCATTGGCTTTCATGTGAGACGAAACGGTGATCCTAGGCCTCATAGTTTTCAAGAAAAATGCAAAAAACTATGATGTACCCACGCCATGTTGTGACTGTAGGGCGGTTTCCTGCCTCCCTCTAAGCTACTGCACGTATTTCACCAATTCCTTGTACACTAGATATGCACACTATAGTCACATGATTCACTGTCACAGTTTTTATGGTTGAATACTCATGCTTGGTGCAGCGTAGAGGCAGTGTAGTTGATTAGAAATAGTGGGACAATCTTCGTTGGGCCAATGGGTGATGACGACCAGGAATGCTTCACAAACACCAAATTTTCTATCGCAAACACCAAATCTAATCACAACAGTGCCCAAAAACTATACATAAGGAGTCTTGGTATAGTGAAATATATTGCATGACTGGGACTGGGTAAGAGTGGAAATTTAAAGGGACAGAACTGAACAGTACCTTCCCCACTTACAGCTCATGTGGTACTGGATAACCTGTCCACGCTCTTGCTGGTATTGGGACCCACAGTTGCCAACTCATTACTTTTGATGACCGCTGGGCAAGCTATGACGCCTCTAAAAATGATGTACATTGGCTGAAAACATATTTTCTGGTGAAGTTTTTTTTGCTTTAATGATGCCAAAAGCATCAATGTGTATTTTCGCAGCCAAATTCTAACGATGACTAACGTGTCATCGTGTACGAAGGGGTTATATTATGTATGAAGTTTCATAACTCTACCTACAGTATTATGTTTAATAAAATGGCTACATAAAATTTAAAAAAACATGAGTCATAATTTCATCAAATCATCTCATAACTTGAAAATTACCATGGTTAAACTACTGAAGTTTTTAAGTTTTAATGTCCCTGTCTTGTACAGAGGGGCGGGGAGATTGAGGGCCGTTATACACTTGGTTAGGTGTGCAAGGAAGTGGGGGGGTATGTTCTAGGCCAGATGAAGCGTTGCAACAGCTTAGCATTGCCTATGTTCACCTTAGATACTCCCTCCCCTTGACCCTTGCAAAAGATTATGATAGAGCCCATTATAGTGGCCCGGCAAGTTTAGAAATTCCTTTGAGGCAAAAAAAAAAAAGTACAGTGAAAATTACACTTACAGTAACAAAACTGTTGGAAAAACAGTATCAAAGCAACCACATCAACAATAAGCATGCAACAGCAGTAATAACGCATCACTGTCACCACCACCATCCATCCATCCATCCATCATCCAATCCTATGTTGCCCCATGAGGAGCGTAGGAGCCCGGGACTAGGCAAATTGGTTCTGACATTTAAGGTGAGAGTGACCAGCCACACTCATCCATGAATGGTATTACGTGAGGAATAAGTTATTGCCCCAACCACCACTTAGATATAAACCTGCACCAGCTCAGTTCAATTGGAGCTCCTTAAATTACTCACTAAACCACTACTACTCCACAAAGGTGAAACCGTTATACACCATAAATTGCCAACTACTACCACGAACCGACATTTATTGTATTGTGCCTCCATCCACACCCACACCCACCCACACACACACACACACACACACACACACACACACACACACACACACACACACACACACACACACACACACACACACACACACACACACACACACACACACACACCGCTCGCTGGTGCAGTGGTAACGCTCTCGCTTGCCAACTGGTGGACGGGAGTTCGCGCCTCGCTCAGGTTGCGAAAAGTTTCACTGACGAAGTGGGTGGTTACTGTCCCCCTTGAGCAAGGGGACGGGTGTGTGCGTGTGTGAAGGTCACAGCCTTGCCCTTAGATCGGACTATATGAGTTCTCAGCTCCCTTCCGGGAGGGTAAAAAGCTGACGATCACGACCATCAAGTGATCCTGACCGACCCGGTGAATTACACACACACACACACACACATACACACACACACACACACACACACACACACACACACACAGATCACATCATAAACTGAAGGTCTTGGTATGAAAAAGTTTTGCATAGTCTTGCTCACAGTAATCAGTATAGCAACTGAGGTGTTTTATAATTATATCTGGCTTTCTCCCAACGATTTTATTCAGGTTTGGAGTAACAGTGATCAAAGGATTAATGAAGTCTCTCTGACCTCTCCAATTGAGACGAAAAATAGTAGTAGTAGTAGTAATAATAATAAAAATAATAATAACGATGGTGACGACAACAATAACAATAACAACAATAACATCAACAATAATAACAATAACAATAATGAAGAAGAAGAAGAAGAAGAAGAAGAAACAGTAACAAAAATAACAATAACAACAACAACAATAATAATAATAATAATAATAATAATAATAACAATAACTATAACAACAATAACAATAACAATAACAACAATAACAATAACTACAACAATAATAATATTATTATTAATAATAATAAAATTAATGATAATAATAACAATAATAATAATGATGATGATGATATGATACCACCAATAATGATAAGTAGTTACCTGTTGAGTTACTATGTTGCCACAATAAGAAATCTTCACCATAAGTGTTTATGGTATTGATTGTCTTTGTAGTTATGCAAATGCTGCTTTTGTGTTCACTGCCTAAAAACTTCATATGAACACAACATGTACTTAGGTTTACCTACTTAAGGTAGCTTCTTGTGTAATATCAACAAGATCTGAAGACAAATGTGTGGAAGAAATTAATGAAACTTGGGTATATTTTACCTGTGTCAGTAACTGGCTAACTGTATGATTAACTGTAACCATATTTCTTTCAGATAATGAGAGTGACCACAGCAATATTTCTTTAAAGTTACAGCTTTACAGCTTCTATGGTTTTCTCTAAAACGTGTTACAAAGAAAACGCTGAGCTAATTTGAATTCAGTACTTTCCACTAGGCTGAATGGCAAAGTATTCAGCCATAATCTCATAGGATTTTTAACTGAATAGCTGTATCTCAGTTGGGTTATGAGATACTTCAATTTCAAATATGCAGTTTTTGCACCAAATATGAGTCTTTGACCTTCAGAAAAATAAATAAGGTAAAGATCATATATATATTTGACACAAATACTTGGGTTACCCTAGGGTACCTTCCTGTATAATATGATCTTTGAAAAAAAAAAAAAGTACGAGGAAAAATAATAATAAAACTTAATAAGCTTTGCTATATATATAGCACAGCTTAATAATAATAATAATAATACTAATACTAATAATAATAATAATAATAATCTATATTATAATGATCCGTTTTCTGTATTGTTAATGGTTTGTCTAGTTGACATGAATCGGCTTCGATGACATTTAGGTGGATCACTTTCTTTAAGGGCATTGAAGTTACCATAATACAGCCTTTTTTTTTACATAGAGTGGGAAGGCAGCCGAAGACAGCCATTGAGCAAATAATAATAATAATAATAATAATAATAATAATAATAATAATAATGAGGAGGAGGAGGAAGAGGAGGAGGAGGAGGAGGAGGAGGAGGAGGAAGAGGTGGAGGAGGAGGAGGAGGAGGAGGAGGAGGACGAGGAGGACGAGGACGAGGAGGAGAAGGAGGAAGAGAAGAAGGAGAAGAAGACAGAGGAGATAGGGAAGGAAGAGGTGAGGAGAAGAAGAAGAATGTAGAGTCTTTAACAGACCATGAAGGACTGGGGCCAGACACCCAATGCCTCATGTAATTTATGTGAGCAAAGGCCCTGTAAAGCACGTGTCTCATATATTCAGGTTCATCTCCGAGAACGGCCCCGAACACCACGATCTTACCTTCGAGGTATGATTTTGGTGAAATGCCACGATCATACCTCAGATGGTAGATCCAAACTGCCATTTCACAACACAGTCATGTTAGTGCTAAGATACACAAAGACATTGCGACAACATCCCACAACACCCTACAGAAGCATCCCGTTATCCTGACAACACACTACAATCATCCCTCAATTAAAAAATAATGGTCACTTTGACTCCACGTCACGCCAAGACATCACCACGACACGCTACGACACGCTACGGAAAGCAAAGTTACCGCTAAGTCACCGCTAAGATTATCAGGACATATGACGATAAGCGACGATGGCCGGGATCTTCATTGCTAGGCTATATATATAGGAGGGTGGAATATAGGCAGATGTCAGTTGCCAAGTGCGACACGGCGTCACACCTACGACGAGCTAAGACACGCTAAGACAAGCCAAGTCACAATTAAGACAAATGACGTTACCGTTATGACATGTCACATTCTTCTCCTTCTCAGTGCCCACGCTGACAATTTTTGAACATTCCAAGAATTGTCCTAGTGCACTAAGAACAGTGAAGAATGACCAAGTTCCCCACGTCAGCGCTAAGTCACGCCACGTTACTCATGACGACATGCGGCGACACACGAAGACATGAAGATCGTGTCGTGTCGTGGGAAAGTTCCTGACAGTGGGACATAGGCTTAACTGTCTTGCCTTAATGGAATTTCCAATGTGGCTACATTCCTCATTACAGGCCATCCACAAAACTTATTTTCGCTTAAGTATCTCAGATCTATTGTAAGTCCCTCAACTAAACTGTGTGTCTGCTGTATGTCACCAGCCAATCACAGCATAGGTTTATACTGAGCATCAGTAGGATTCTACACCCTTTCAAAACGAGAACGCAGACAGCTCAGCTTATTACCATAACAAAAACTCTTATCGGTGTAAGGTGGAGAGGGACTGCTGTAGTTTGAACTGAACAATTCACAACTCTTTGAAGATACAATGACTTCACTGATGAAATAAAGGATAAACCTACAACGATTATTAAAACTACCTTCATAAACTAAGTATATATATACATGCAAAATATCTCATGGACCTATTCCAGCAGATAAAAAACTTGCAGAACCATTTCTATTAGAGTCAGCAATCAAGTCTAGTAGTGTACGTCACTGATGACATTCATTTTAATCTTTCTGGCCGCTAACGATTTAATTCAGGTTTAACGAGATTTTCTGAGTTATAGGGGCAAGTTAACGCCTTGTTCATTCTGAGATGAGAAAAGTACATAAAACTGAATAGAGTTTTCTGGAGGTAGTAGGAATAAGACCACTGGGTTCAGGGATTTCGGAGGCAAGGTGTGGAGTTACAAAGTTAAAAAGAAAAAAGATATCACAGAAATATCTTCCCCGGTCACAGAAAAAGAGATATTGGTGGATCATGACACCACCTTGAATTCATTGGTGATGAACTATGGGAAGCTTTCCCAGAATTTGTCCATAAATATAATTATGAATGAAGGATTTTGGCACCATCTTAAGTTCATTATTGATAAATTATGAGAAGCCCTTTTAGACTTTGTCCATAAATACAGAAACCTATGGAGAATCTTGGCACCACTCCGCCACCTAAGTTCATTGGTGATTACCTACTTTTTCTAGACTGTTCATTAATACTAATGTAGGATGGAAATGAATGGCACCACCAATATTCAGCCTTTGAGTTAAAGTGTCCCATACAAACTTTCTCTAGGAATCTAACAGGGCTACAGAAATTGTTTGGAGTTTCACTGTGCATTTATTTATTACGACAAAATTACCAAAATTAACATCAAAAGCCCGAGGAAAAGTAAAATTTATGGCCAAAACCATTTAACTTGAAAATTTAATAATGTAATACAACAGAAGGTGTACCAAGAGATAATAAACAAAAAATGGAAGAGAGAGAGAAATAATACAAAACAGTGAACAAGCAACCTGGCATCCCAGAAACTGTAATGAAGGTAGTAGAAGAAAATACGAAAATTTTATGCTGTATGACCTGGAAAAATTTACTTACGAATTTCCATATTGTTCATAGTTAAGGCAAACTAATCAAGAAAACTATAACAAGTGGTACTTGAAGTAATTATTTATTCCAGTGTACTTGCTGCGGGGCATATGTTTCCTTTTTTCTTTTCTTTTTTCAGTCTCAGGGCTGGTATTTATCCCAAAAGTACAGTATTGTATATTAAATGATGGTTCTGCTAGATGCCAGACACCGTATCATAAATCACACTATCCTCATTCAGGTTCCAGCAAATCTCTTAAAAGCTCTCAGGACAAAAGTCCCTCTTAGGTTTGGTTAAGTTAGGTTGCACTAAGCTAGTCTTTGCAAGGTTAGGGGGGGTAGGTTAGGTTCAAGGTAGGACAGGGTACGAAAAGTTACGGTTGAGTAAATTAGATTGTTATAGGATGGGTTAATGGGCTTTTGTCCTATGAGGCTTTTATCCTAGGGACTTGTGTCAGCACTCTTCGTCAGAACACTTCGTGAGAGCCCGCTATTGATAACATAAATAGCACGTATTTGACGCTTTATCTACATATGTTCGAAATACACTACTTCTTGCTGCTATGAAACTTCTTTTGCAGGTGTCTGTGTTGTATTATTCAACTGTATTAAGCGCTGAATGGGTTATGTAATAACGAAGAGGGACTCAGATCCTGCACGTAAATGGACTTGCAGCACTTCTGACCCTAGTGCAAGCTACATTCACGCGCTATGGACCAATATGGCGGCGATCTTGTTTTCAGTATGGGCTGTAAGAACCCTGTGTAAGATAGAGCAATGAGTTGCAACCATATATGGCGGCCTCCATGTTTTGAGCACAGCTTACAAGAACTCGCATAATTGTTGCCTCGAGTTAATAGAACTCGGGGAAAAACTTGAACATAAATCCTTCTGAGCATCCAGTTCCATTGTGTATGGTTATAACCAGGAAATCTTCCCATGATGACGTAGATCGAGCTGGGAAGGGGTGTAAAAGGAAGAGTGGTGCTTGTGAGAGAGATTTCAAATATTTTTCTTATGTTTTTTGACAGAAGACTGCAGTTTCTTTTCCCTGAATATGACTTGCTTAACTGATTTATATTCAGGTCCCTATTTCAAATCTAGATACGAGGAGAATAGAGCAAAGCACCTCCTGTCTGAAGCTACCGTGACCATCTCGGGAATCGAACCCAGGACATCTCGCTTGAAAGACAAACATGATTTTGCTTACGTTAGTGCAACTCCTCCCCACCCCCCACCAAAGTTAAGAAAGTCACTCCCAGATCGAGTAATATCGTCTAGAGGCACCAAAAATATATTACGTATTCGTCACCTTGATTAAGGTGTTACAAGATAAAAGCAAGGAAGATTGGGGCTCACTGATGTTCTCTTGCATCTGTTGTATTTTTCATTTAATTTCTCATCAACCATATAAATCTGGTGACCCCTTTTTATAACTTTCTTTTTATGGCTGTAGGTAAAATTGATTCTGCTTACTGTAGAACCCTTATTAGTGAAAGAGATAATGAAGGCTTTGTTCAGCTTCTCTAACGAAAAAAAAAAAATCTCTCAAACGCTTAATAGAATTGTCTAGAGATTCCAAGACTTAGCTATAGACGTCGTCATCATACTGTAGGGATGAACATTGTATAATCGAATTCGTAGTTCCTTCCTTTCTTGCACTCTTCCATCCCATTTCCACATCTCTCTCTCTCTCTCTCTCTCTCTCTCTCTCTCTCTCGTCATCATATTGTGGGGATGAACATTGTATAATCGAATTCGCAGTTCCTTTCTTTCACTCTTCCACCCCTCTACCACAACTCTCTCTCTCTCTCTCTCTCTCTGGATATTTACACTCGTATATACTGTTGAAAGAGAGTACTTGTGATTGTTAATAAGAAGATGGTGGATCTATATTCTCGTCGACAGTAAGTGGGCATTCACAAAAGAACTAGTAAATTAGGCACATTGTGTTACCCTTGCGAAATTAGGTAGAAATGATATTGAAAAACACGAGAACTAGTAAGCACAATGAGGATGAAAGAGAATTTTGTGCATATGAAAATTTTGTCCATAAACTTGATTCATTCTGTGGTTACAACAGCCTTAGTCACTTGGCAGCATAAAATAAGAGTTAAACATTGACGTTAAATAGTTATTAAAAGTTTTTATTGTTTCATAACCCCAATCTGTCTGGCTAAGCAGATCAGTCATTACAGGTTAGCAACTGCTTCTGTGAGGCCGTCCTGCAAGTAGCCTGCAATATACTTCGTACACTATGTAGGGATCCACACCCCTCCTTTGGTGGACGGTGCTTCACCCAGATCGTACCAGGCTCCTTCCCACGGTGAGATGCAGTTAAAAATTAGGATGTTTGGCTCCCGAAAGGACGTCTTAGCTGCCTTTAACACACTGAGTAACCTCAGATCGGGCCGGAATTGCCACTGTATGATTATTTAAATACGCTGGCCCTGGGTTATGAATGGGGCTCTTTCGAACCGGCCCCAAGGGCATCACTTTGGCTGTAGGCATACTGTTCTCACAGTTTTGTCACAGAGAACTGTGCTGGCATAGCCACCTAGAGCAAAGCAAGCAAAGAAAAATAACACAAGAAACTCGACATCACTATCTAAAACGTGCAGCAAACGTCAGTCATTAATCTGTGTCTATGACCAGGTGTTCCCCACTGACCCTAGAGGCAGTAAGACACCCTTCTAGCAGGGACAACCAACCAAATAATCCCATGTTATGAAAGTGAAAACCACACCTGACATTGAGGCCCTTATGTTAAATCAACAGGTTGCCCAACACACCAACTTCTGTGATTGAAGAGGTGAGGCCGAGTGGTGAGGAACGAAAAGGATGAGAGGTCTGCTGATAAAGGAATAAAGGCTACTTCCCCTGAGAAAAGAATAGACTGCAAAGATGGCTGCTGAGTATATACAACAACATATCTTGCTCTTCTGTTCCTGAACTTCAATCTCTGGAAGTTTCAATTCTTTGGGTTCTGCTATCCTGTCATTTTCTGACTAAACATATTTGTGCTGTATACTTAACCCCTACTTCAACTGCCTATGAAAAATTCTTCGACTATCTTACTTCTAAGATGGCACACATCCTATCAATGTCTCCTTTCTCAGAAATCTCCATTCTAGGTTAAATCAAGTCCCACCACCAACTTTGGTTCTCTATGTCACTGATCCACCTGGTGAACAAGCCTACATCTCTCTATCCTTAATGACTTAGAATAGCTTGTACTGTCACTCAAAACAGTATCCTTACTCACGTGAATACAGGATTCCACAATGAGTAGGGTGATTCAAGCATTATCGTTATTGTTCCATATTTCGTTGTCAATATTGTCAAAATGACTTACGTGACTTTAGCATGGATACTCTTTTGAGCAATAGTACAGCACCCTACCTGTATCCCTGACCACCTTGGAGATAGCTGCAACATACTAGAACTCTTTCTTACAACTAACTCTTCTGCTTATGCTGTTAAACCTATCTCTCCACTAGGCTCCTCTGATCATAAACTTATCATCTTAACTTGTCTTGTCACTCCAGTAAGGCCTGTGTACCCTCCCAAGAAGCGGCGTCTGTGGCACTTTGGAGCTACTGCATGGATATCGCTCAGGCAGTACTTCTTTGATATTTTCTGGAATGATTACTGCTTCCATGACAGGGAGACATCTGCATGTATCTTGTGCACGACGTAAGTTCTCCTTTCGGGCTTGGAAAAATACATTCCTTTCTCTTATCCTGTGATTAACGCAATAAAATAAAAAAATATATAATCACGCTTCTTTTAATGCTGCTCACAATAAGAAATGACCTACAAAAGTTGCTGGTGCCAACCCACTCCTGAATCTCATCTCTTCTATGTTCTGCCGAGAACTGTATTAGTTCTCTTCTTTGCTCACTAAAAATAACATTTTTCTTACTAAATGCTCCGAGCTCTCCAAATCAAATTCTTCCCGCTACTTTTGGCACCTTCCCAAAAATCTTTCTAACAGCTTTACCTCATCATTCTTCACTCCTCTTTTCCACTCTGATGGTGCTGTAACTACTTCTTCTACTGATAAAACAGAACTCTTTTTTCTGACTTTCTCCTTCAGTTCCACCTTAGACGATTCCGGTGCTGTTCCTCCATCATTTCCCCTCTCTAACCTCCTCATGGCTAACATAAAATGTCTTCATTTGATGTATTACCTGCCATCACTGGCCTCGGTACTAACAGGGCACATGGACCTGATATATCCCACCTGTTGTCCTCAAGAACTGTGCTTCTGCATTTACATTCTGTCTAGGTAAACTCTTTCACCTCTGTCTATCAACTTACACAGTTGGCCTAAGAAGTGACGGCAGAGTATCCAGATGACTTCGGTCAGCAATAATGCACATACACTCATGTCTTTACAGGGTGAAACGTATGTAATATTGTTACAGAAAACAATAAGTAATTGCCAATGTACTGATATATTTGAAATTGGAGGATGCAGTTAGTTAGTTACGATAATAGGACATCCTATTCAGAAGTAGAAATTTCGCAACTATCGCTCAGGGACAGTCACGGATAATTTCTGGAGCTCTAATCTAGTATGGAACCAGGCAATATTTTTCAGTAGCGAACGATTGAAAAGATAAGACCATTAATAAACAATTAAAATCAGTTATTATTTGTATAAAATAATATCCGTTACAGTACTAGGGAGTAATTTAAAGTCAGTCGCATTGATAATGTGGAAAAGAAATGTTATAAGAAAGTTTGGTGTACATTCGAAATCTGCCAGTTTGTTCATATAATTATTATTCATATTATTGTTTCACAGGTCTACAGGAAAATCTGTTCGGTATTTCGGGATAAAAACTAACCAAGCGTACTTAATGGGCCACTGTGCCTGTCCATGACCTATTTTAAAATACTTAATCAGAGGATGATCATCCACCATTCTGATACATAGAGATTCCTTTCCGCCATTGCAGGCACGTGAGAAGCCATTCAAGTAGGGAATTGCCGTCAAGTAATAACAGTGCACCACTAGCAGCGTGACTGTAAGTACACCCAAGAACCAAAGTTCCGACACCCCTCCCTGGTTGGTAGTAAGTCGAAGCCAAGGCTAATGATAGAGTCAACGATCGGACACGCTAGCTTAGCAGATTGACGGCAAGACTCTGAGCCTGTGCTTCACACTTCACAGTTGGAATCCTCGAAGAGAATAATACAAAAAGAGCAGGGAAGGTATATTGCTATTGTCTATATAATGTGCATCTGAATGTCTTGTTTTTCATCCATGTGATAAGTAGAGCATATTAAAATTACCATGTTGTGACGGACGAGTGAAAATCCCGTAGAAGTGCTGATCCGCAGCTTCGAATATCCATCATATCTGAAGCACCATGGTAGACTACACAATCGGCGGCTGGGTAAACTCTGGGAGAAGGGATCTAGCAGTATACGGTATATTATATATATATATATATATATATATATATATATATATATATATATATATATATATATATATATATATATATATATATATATATTTATCCATATGTATATATATATATATATATATATATATATATATATATATATATATATATATATATATATAAATGTGTGTGTGTGTGTGTGTGTGTGTGTGTGTGTGTGTGTGTGTGTGTGTGTGTGTGTGTGTGTGTGTGTGTGTGTGTGTGTGTGTGTGTGTGTGTGTATGTGTGTGTGTGTGTGTGTGTGTGTGTGTGTGTGTGTGTGTGTGTGTGTGTGTGTGTGTGTGTGTGTGTGTATAGGCGAACTGAACACGTCTGGAAATTTTTGTGAAAATCCGTCAAACGGTCTAAGAGCAGTTTGGGGGATGGAAGACAGACGACAGACAGACAGACAAGCCAGCCGATATACAGCCGGGACCTGTTTCTGGGATAACACTCTACTCTCCTCGTTTGCAGGGTTGATTACAGCATGATATTTTAAAATATGCTATTTTACTTTCTATAAGAATATCGTACTGCTATACGTATTGCTGCAATAGTGCATTTACATGACAATCTTTTCATTTCTTTCTGGTGGGTATTGTGCTTTGTAAACTGGCAGTATTTTCAGGCGATTATTTCTAGCTCTACCAACACATTACGTCGATTCTAACATGTAGTATAAACCATACTTATGTCGAATCGTAACCATATTTTTCAAATAATTTGGTAATATGTTCCCCTAACTGCATATATGCCTATATTATCCAGAAGCATAATAAGTTGAAGTTTCAAAACATATTCCCTGCAGGACTTGTCTTCTTTGTTTGCAGGGCTTGTACCTGTAAAATGTGAGATATAAACTCGTTACCAATTTGCTATGCCAGTCTGTTCGGTCTCTCAGCTTTTCATCAGCCTTGGCGTTGACTCCCAACCAACCAGGGGGGTGTCGGAACATTGGTTCGTGGGTGTACTACGTTTTTACTCAGTGGACAATTCTAGCTAGAAGATTACTTACACGGACAATGAAGTGCCATTGTGGGAAATGGTCTTTGTGTAATTAACACGCACCAGTGCGATTTTACACAATTACGTTAATTCTTAACTCAAGGCTTTATTTGGCATTTTTTTGTTCATGCCTAAAGTCCCAACAGGCGTGTGTGTAGACGTCACGTGAAACAACTGAATAGCGTGGGTTTGTGTTTTGCATCCTAATTGGAAGTGATTACACTGTGATATCTTAACCATTTCTTAATCCGCCACGTCCTGACCGATTTTTCATCATGTGGAAAGTGTTAAGAATATATGGAATAGATGGGAAGTTGTTGAATGCTGTGAAGAGTATGTACGATGGTGCGAAGGCTGCAGTGCGTGTGGATGGTGAACTAAGTGAATTTTTCTCTTTGAAAGTTGGGTTGAAACAGGGATGTGTCATGTCTCCATGGTTGTTCAATCTGTACATGGATGGGGTAATAAAAGAGGTACAAGGTAGGGTAGTGGATGTTGGAGTGGCCCTGGTGAGAGAGGATAGTGTTTGGAAACTCCCTGTACTGTTGTTTGCAGATGATACCGTGTTGTTGAGTGAAGACGAAGGGGAGCTGCAAGGCTTGGTGGATGAGTTTGAGAGAGTGTGTAAGAAACGGAATCTAAAGGTGAATGTAGGGAAGAGTAAAGTGATGGTCTTTGAGAGAGGTGAAGTCAGTGAATGTACAGCGAGGTTGGATGGTGAGGAATTGAAAAATGTGAGTACGTTTAAGTACTTGGGTAGTGTGATGAGTAAGGATGGAGGTTTGGAGGGTGAAGTGCTTGAAAGGGTACAGCAGGGAAGAAAGGTTGCTGGTTCTTTGAAAGCAGTGATAAGAAACAGGGAAGTGAGCATGGAAGTGAAAAAGTTACTACATGACAGTATTGTGATACCAACTCTAACGTACGGAAGTGAAGCTTGGACGTTGTTGGAAGGACACAAGTCAAGAGTGAGAGCCGTGGAAATGAGTTATTTAAGAGGAGCCTGTGGAGTCACATGGAGAGACAGGCTGACGAATGAGGATATAAAGGAGCGTTGTGGTGTGGATGTGGATGTAATAGGAAGCGTTATGAGGAACACACTGAGGTGGTTTGGCCATGTGGAGAGGATGGAGGGTGAAAGACTGACGAAGAGAGTGTATGTGAGTGAGGTGGAGGGGGAAAGAGGGAGGGGGAGGCCGAGGATGAGATGGAGGGATGGGGTGGAGAGGTATATGAGAGAGGGGGGTGTGAGTTGGGAGCAGGGGAGTGAAATGGCGGGGGACAGGGCGACTTGGAGGCGATTTGTTTGTGGCCACCCCAAACGGGATTGAGGCGTCTGGCAATAGATAGATAGATAGATAGACCCCCCTAATCCTGACCAATTTTGGACTTTTTTTGGGGGGGGGGCTCAAACCTCCACTTTTTGGGAGAAAGAATGGCAGTTTCAGAGAAAAAGTGCTCACCTGAACTTAGAAGTGGTCTAAACAAGCGACTCTCTGCACGCCTGATACATTGATCTCTGGAGCCGCGCCGTAGGTGTCGCATTTTCTGTGGTAGTGGTACCCATTGCAAACCACTCAGAATAGATAGATATTTGTTCATTTGGTATGAATTTATATGTAGTACAAGAATAAATTGGTTTTCAAACAGTAATATAGGCGATATAAGCATTGTTTCACTCACTGAACAATCAACATACCACACCATCCTTAGCGACATTACTTTCTCATCATTTCTGCTTGTTTCTTCTTCTGATGCCACATAATCTTTGTCCTCCACATTGTCATTGATTGGGGAATCACTCTCGCTTTGAATTTCGTACCGTGGTGCGACATGTCTTTACTGGACGTCACTGCTAACAGGTGGGCTTCCGAGACAATGGCATGAGGGAGGGGTGGGGTCACGCGGGGTAAGGCAGTATCCCCGCCTAGCGGGGGGTAGAGGAAGGTGCCCCGCATATACAGTATGTACCAAAAATCACCCGCAAAATTTGAAAAATGTGCAAATGACGGACCTCGCAATTGCAAAACGTATGGGTACATTGTGGGGACTGAGTGTGACAAAAAGTTGCAACGTACCCATACATTACCGGGACGCGGCTGGTTAAAGTGAACTAATGCCATACTTGGATCAGTTTTTCAGTGTTAATGGAATTCATCGTGACAGTAACCATCTCACGAGTCAACTGCAGGGGGGTGCAGAGGAGTGGGGAGAGGAAGAGATGTAGGATGAGGAAGAGGGCATGGGGGAGGCACAAGAAGTGCCCCCTACATCATTTATTAATGTAACTGATATAGCAGTGTTGCATATTCAATTTCACACACACACACAGAAAAATGCCCAGTATTGTGCAAAAAAAGTCGTGCAAAGCACACTACAGCAGATATTGATTCTGTCTTGTAGTTAGTTTGAATATATTACAAAATATACTTGCAAAATATACAGGTTCTGAAACAATCAATGTCCACTGTAAGAGACCTCACATAAATATTAAACAAAATTAAAACCAGGTTTAAAAGAACAACCAACAATCAGTGGGTGCAAAGCCACAACTCCACAGCAATGAAAATTATTAGAAAATGCCAAGTGTTTAGTGTCATAACATAAAAACTTTAATGGTAATTGAAACGCAAGATTTTTGGTTTTATAATTCATAAATGGATTATAAACAAGTAAACAAACTAGGTAAATAAAAAAAAATAGTAATTTAAAAAAATGCAGAATAGGGATCGCTAGAAAAAATTGACAAACCAGGAAGGATTGCTGGAGAACATGCTAAACCAGCAATGATTCAAATAACGTTGACAATATAACCCACAAATCCCTATTTTGACTCTTAACAAACTGTTAATACCAGAGTCAAAAGGGATTTATGGGTTTACATTGTCAACATTGCTTGAATCCTTGCTGGTTTTGCATGCTCTCCAGCGATCCTTCTTTGTCTGGCTACTTTTTTTTTTTTTAGTAATCTCGATTCCCCATTTTTAAACTGCTATTTATTATTTACCCAGTAAAGAAAGAACCTCGAAAATTTGTCGAGAGTCAGAGCTCCTAGGAGAATGCCAACTTGTGCCATAGCCTAGCATCTTCAGTGCCTAAACGATTGGCATGAGTAATAAAATGCAGAAGTTCATAAATAAATCACTGAGCTCAAAACCTCCAAATCAGCATTTCCAGTTAAGCAGGACATAGCAATTTATTTTAAAAGGAAAGATATTAAAAAGAGGTATGTGCTTTTCACTACATGCATTTATAAAAGCATGTTTTGGTCCTATTTATTGCCTAGTATACAAGAAAAAGAATAAATCTGTCATACGTCCTTACAACTGAAAATTATTTGCATTAAATGATAACAAAGTAGCTAATTATAAGTTTTATAAGCACGAGGAAGACAAAGAACAAACGGGAGAATGGTCTTGCTGCTA
Source organism: Coenobita brevimanus (assembly GCF_032717465.1). Lineage (NCBI taxonomy): Eukaryota > Metazoa > Arthropoda > Malacostraca > Decapoda > Coenobitidae > Coenobita > Coenobita brevimanus. The sequence goes on along the minus strand of NC_137025.1, from coordinate 36,453,432 downwards.
CTGCAGGTAAGGTATCCTTCGAATACTATCACTGTTATGGCATCCTTGTTGCTGCTATATCATCACAATATCATTTGAAGATAAGTTGATGTATTGCAAACACAAGAATATTCCTTAAATGGTCTCCGACACTAGAGTATCTGTATTTTGTAATTCTGGGAAGCAACTACGCTGAATAATACAGTACTCTTTCAAATCATGAAACGTCTAATATAACACTTCCGTATGTTATTCATTTTACAGCATTCTTAGCGCGGTATAATATATATATATATATATATATATATATATATATATATATATATATATATATATATATATATATATATATATATATATATATATATATATATATATATATATATATATATATATATATACCATCATCGTCATCAGCCGTTTGAGTATCCACTGCAGGACCGGCCTATCCCGACCGAAGTCGGGACGATACAGCCAATGTATCTCTACCAAGTGGCTTAGGCTGTCTGGTAGAGATTGTATGTAGGGTGAGAAGTGCTTGTAAATGTAATTGTAGTGTTGGAGTGGCTTTGGATGTGTGTGTAGTCTGTGAACCAAGTGTAATCGGCCCTCACAAGCCGACTGGGTGCAAGCATACTTTATAGTAAGCGACACTGATTCAACCACAGCACCCCTTGTGTCCGCCAATGCAGTAACTGTCCGGGTAAACACTCCCAAAGTTTATGACCCTGGCGGGGCACGAACCCTGGCTCACCCGTGTACGAAACGCACACTCTACCACTGTACCACAGAGGCTCATATATATATATATATATATATATATATATATATATATATATATATATATATATATATATATATATATATATATATATATATATATATCTTATGCTGTGAAGAAGGCACAAAATTTTTACCTTACATTCAATACTTTTTCATTGAACATATGACAGTCCAGCGTGGCCGAAGCAATGTGACTCTGCCATCTCTTGGGGCGAATGTAGCTTTCCTTCCTGTTGAAAGTTGGTTCTCATTCAGCATGTCCCAAAGAAGAGTGGCCTTTCCCAGCCCGTTAACTATTGCCCAATTACTTTAACCTCCTGCACTTTAAACATTTTCAAACCTACTCTAGTTTTAACACACACACACACACACACACACACACACACACACACACACACACACACACACACACACACACACACACAAAATAAAGCACCTTTCTTTTCACAACCCTTCTTCCGCTCATTAGTACACGTTCCACCAGGAACGCCCCACTGGTGATCTTCTGACCTACGGTACCATTCAGACTCCTGGTCATCCTCCTTTCGGGACTTTGGCAAAAGCTTTGCCATTGCACTTGGCATCTCAAAGGCTTGCGGTCGAGTCTTGCATAAATCTTTAAATTCCAAACTACCCTCAAACGGTTTCTCTCCTTCTCCCTGTGCCCTTCACTTCTAGCTTCCTTTCTGGTCGTTCTAGAGCTGCTGTTGTAGACAGCCACTATTCCTCACCTAGAGCTATCAATAGCGGTGTTCCTCAAGGCTCTGTCCTATCACCAACTCTCTTCCTTCTGTTCATCAATAACCTTTTAAGCTGTTCATCTAACTTTATCCACTGTCCATTCATACACTGATGAATCCTCCCTTCACCTTTCCATTCATACCAGCAGCATCCATCTCAACAGTTACTTCAACAAACAAGAGATTAGAGAATGGAACATCTAATGTCTAACTGGGCTCATACCTCTGAATGGGATAACAGTAATCTTATACTGACTGCATCAAAATCTCAGTTCTTACATCATTCAACCCGACAAAAGATTACACAGGAGTATTTTCTAATCTTTAACAATACTCTGCTCAATCCTGCATCATCTTTAAACATACTCTGGGCTTCATTCTCTCGGGATTTGTCTAGGAAAGATCACGTCATCTCTCTTGTACAGTCTGCTTCCACGAGATTAGGTGTGGTAAGCCAACTCCGTGCCTTCTTTACACTCACACATTTGTTGACTATACAAGGGTTTTATTCGACCCTGAGTAAAGTGCAACTTTCAAATATGGGGAGGCTCCACATGCTCAGCTCTTCTCAACAGGGTGGAGTCAAATGCTTTTCGTCTCATTAACTCACCTGCTCTTACTGGCTCCCTTCAACCTCTGTCTCTTTGCGGCACTGTTGCATCTTTATCTCTTTCCTATCGCTACTTCAAAGGTCACTGCTCCTCGGAACTGTCTGCTTGCATCCTTCCACCACTATGGCGGGCGCGTAGCGCCCGTCTAGCAACAAACTCTCATCCCTTTTTTGTCCAGCTTTGAAATGCAAGAGTTAACATTTACTCCCAGTCCTTCATGTATGCAACAGGATATCTCTGGATCTATTTCTCTCACTCTGTCTATATTTCCAATTGTGTGATCTCCATTCGCTCAAAGGTAATGTGTCTAGGCATCTCGAGTTGAACGGATCTTAAATTTGACTCTCAGTTATCCTGTTTTTGTTTTTTCTTGGAGGGAATATTGCGGGCTCCTGGTATTTGGTTCCTTCATCCTTGCATAAAAAAAAATTGGCACCATCATAATACACCACTACCAAAACACAGCATCACAACACCCCATCACTGCAGCACTCCACCACCACGCATGCCATCACAGAATAGTACTATCACAACATACCACCACCACAACACTCCACCACTTCCTCATTACTGCCCTGTTACCACCCAGCTCAAAAGCACGTCACTTTTATGTTCGTCGCAGCTTAATTGCTTCATCCAGTTACCGTTGCGCGTACTGTAAATAATGTCTAGTATCAAAATTGACCGTCATTTGTGACATAGAACATTTATGTTTTTTAAGCAGCTGAAGTTAGAGTATAGATAGTTAGGAAACCTATATAACAATCGATGTGAGGTATATCCTTCATTGCAATACATGGTTAGCGATATTAGTATATTCCGATGTTGTGGTGAACACATTCGTGAAAAACTATATCATCCCAGACATGCTTTAGTCAAGAGAAGATTTTTTTATCCTTTGCCAGTTGTAAATAATTATTATATATATATGACAGGATGATTTTGTCTCACAACAAAGGCAACACATGCAGTAAAACTGACCCCTTTGACTTCAGCATTACAATTCTCGTCTTCACCAGTGAGTTATGTTGGACGCTTGAGTTAAGTTTACCTCAGCGGAAAATGTGAAAAGGGACACAATGATCAGCGTTGTTGGTTGTGTGTTTGATATTAGGATTTTAAGTACACATATGAGTACCAACTGATCCATTTACCTGTGACTCTGTACGTGTGGTTGACTCTCTCTCTCTCTTCTCTCTCTCTCTCTCTCTCTCTCTCTCTCTCTCTCTAGACAGCAGAGTCTGATCAGTTCCTGGAACACATGCAATCCTAACTTTTCCTTTGCTTCTTTCTTATCTATCCTCTCTCTCTCTCTCTCTCTCTCTCTCTCTCTCTCTCTCTCTCTCTCTCTCTATGTATCTATCTAGACAGCAAGTCTGATCAGTTCTGGGAACACATGCAATCCTAATTTTTCCTTTGCTTAATTCTTATTTATCCTCTCTCTCTCTCTCTCTCTCTCTCTCTCTCTCTCTCTCTCTCTCTCTCTCTCTCTCTCTCTCTCTCTCTCTCTTTTACCAATGTGTCCGATCTTTCATACATGATGATCAATCTATAGTTGTTCTTTTTTTTATCTTTTTTTTTTTTTACATTATTCCATACTCTTTACATAAGGACACCAGGAGCCTGAAATCTTTCCACAGAGGCTATCAATCATTATTCAGTGAAAGTATCACTTCTTCCATGCATATTACTGACACTAGGGATAGGCTTGCAGTGTGGTAGGTCTCCATATTATAATTGCAAATCATACTAGATAGATAGATAAATAGATAGATAGAGAGACAGATAGAAGCAGGAAGTCAAATGATGAGAAGGTGTTGTGTTTGCGAGAAGCGAGCAGCGCTAAACGCTTACACGGAGGAAAGCTGACGACAGCGGCCAGTAAGGAGATGATTCAGTTAGCTGTCAGCAGTCCTCTCGTGAGAAAGTTCTGTTGCCATGAGGAAGATACGTGACACACACACCCTACTACACGAGATGTTAGAAAAGAGAGTGGAGAAGGAGACAAGCGACCCTAGAGAGAGGTTGAGACGGAGATTAGCTTTAGAACAGAGAGAGAGAGAGAGATAGCGAGACAGGGAGGTAGCTACCCAGGACTTATACTATTATACCTGTTTAATATTTCCAAGACAAATAAAAATAGTCCCATACTATTCTTTACCTCTCCCGTCACTACATGGCATCTGGTGGGGAAACTACTACAAGATATAAAAGCCGCTCGACCACAAGTCTAAAATATACGCCTCTACAAGCAAATACAAAGTCGCTGCTTTATGATACAAAGTCTTTACGACATTTGGTAGCAGCGAACGTATACGAACCTCGTCTACGAATCAACATTAAAATCCTACAAAATATCAAGATTGACAACAACCAACAATATCAGCTCCTGCCCCCTCCGTCTCCCAGATCATTACGCTGATGCAGAGGTCAAGAGATCACTCGACGCCTTGCAAGTAGCTTAACGACAAACCAGCAAATCTGCGGACATCGTCTCCGAATTAAAAGCAAATTTCTACAAAAGCAACCGAGACTACAAGGTTAGCTTCAGTTCTACAAAGTCTACAGCCATCTACAATCAACTACAGCCATCTACAATCAACTACAATTAACAACTCTACGTCGTCTGTATAATCTTCTACACGCACCTACAAGTAGCGGCAGTCTTCATCCTACAACGAATAAATCACTAGAGAAAAGGACAGAGAAAACTTCCACATAGAATAAAGGGAACAAACAAACGAAGAGTGAGACACGATTTACAACTCATCTTACTCACTCGTCTTCACTCAAGTTACTCATCGCTACTCATTCACTCACCACAGCTACCAGTGTGGGAAGCCGACGTCACCATGTGCTGAGACGACAACACGCCAATCAACCCGCGAAGGACGACGCTATCACCACGTGCAACACCACTCACACCATTCTCACCACGGTAAAAATTAGTGAGTTACATAGTTACTTCATTCATACAATACACAGTGATAGACAATAAGCTTCTGCACAAACATATAAAACGTGTTGTATAGTTACAACTTAAATTCATATACCTACTTCAGTTATCTTCATAACTCAATCACTAAATAATCACCAACAATAATTATTCTACACGGTATATATTCATTCATTTATTATAACATTTATTTACTACCAACGAGTGTTACCATTTATACCTACATAAAATACGTGTTTCATACATACAACTATACATTAGTACATCTACAAAGTAATAAAGAAAATATCCAATCACAGTTACTCAGTGAGCAATTAAAAGAACTATATTAAACATTTATTAATTAAAGCTACCTAGTGGAAACAGACAAATTAAGTTACAAGGTAAACTAGAGAGAAAAAAAAAAATGGCCAACACAAATGCCGTTAGCAAGAGTGAACATCTTCAACACAATCGTGAAGACAATGATTTCCACACAGTGCTGACACACATATTACTCACGATAGGTACAGGTGAACAACAAGTCAGTGTGTATAGTTAATACTGTATATAGTGTATATATATATATTTTATATAAAATAACAAAATATGGGACTATATAATATCATTTTATAGTATCTGTGCAATATAAACTAAACTTTGAAAAAGTATCCCAAGAAAATTAGCCAGTAATTATGTAACCATGAACAACATGGAAACAAGCGTACACAAGCAAAGAGAAACAAACTATGGAAAATCAATACATACAAAAAAAAAAAAAAGAAAGAAAGAAAGAAAAGTAAAACAGAAAAAAGAGAAATAGAGTAAGATCACATAACAAACAAATGAAAATAAGTGTAAGTGTTACTACATAAGCCAAAATACCACGTAAACTACAAACAAAAAAAGCAAATTGTTGTCTCCACATACAAGTGGCACGACACATCATCACTATCATCGACCGCAGCATATGTTAGGACTGCAGTTATTACAATTGTTACTCCATATTATAATTATGTAACGACAAACGATTGCATTATGTTACACTTTGCCAATTATGTAACAGTTGCATTAACAAGATGTAACTTTTATGTAACTTTAACTACAATTATGTACCTACAAACGATATGTAACAATTATGTAACGACAAACGATTGCATTATGTTACACTTTGCCAATTATGTAACAGTTGCATTAACAAGATGTAACTTTTATGTAACTTTAACAACAATTATGTACCTACAAACGATATGTAACAATTATGTAACGACAAAACAGTTGCATTAACAAGATGTAACTTTTATGTAACTATAATTATAAGGCCAACACAATTATGCATTAACACAATATTTGGTAACAATTCATAAAATGTTACAATTATGTAGTACCACAATGTTAGTACAATATTATAAGTCATACAATTATAGCACAATTCTGTATTACCAGTATCATCATACAAGTTAGGTGAAATATTAGACATTACTAAAGTGATAACTCAAATATGTAATGTAATAACCTAGCAGTATTACCATTGCACAATTATATGCGTAATATTACTGAATAATCACTATTTACTATGAATAATATATGTATACAATATTCATACAATTATGTTACTTTACAATATTATGTATTTCACTTAATTAGCTTATAAGTTCATTATAATGTATATATAATATGTATTAATATGTTATGACTATTAAATGTCGATGGTACGCCATTTTGCGCGGCAGAGCAATGTGGTAGGTCTCCATATTATAATTGCAAATCATACTAGATAGATAGATAAATAGATAGATAGAGAGACAGATAGAAGCAGGAAGTCAAATGATGAGAAGGTGTTGTGTTTGCGAGAAGCGAGCAGCGCTAAACGCTTACACGGAGGAAAGCTGACGACAGCGGCCAGTAAGGAGATGATTCAGTTAGCTGTCAGCAGTCCTCTCGTGAGAAAGTTCTGTTGCCATGAGGAAGATACGTGACACACACACCCTACTACACGAGATGTTAGAAAAGAGAGTGGGGAAGGAGACAAGCGACCCTAGAGAGAGGTCGAGACGGAGATTAGCTTTAGAACAGAGAGAGAGAGAGAGATAGCGAGACAGGGAGGTAGCTACCCAGGACTTATACTATTATACCTGTTTAATATTTCCAAGACAAATAAAAATAGTCCCATACTATTCTTTACCTCTCCCGTCACTACATGGCATCTGGTGGGGAAACTACTACAAGATATAAAAGCCGCTCGACCACAAGTCTAAAATATACTTCTCTACAAGTAACTACAAAGTCTTTATGACAGCAGCCATGGCAGCAATAATCATTTCAGGGGAACTCAAAGAAATACTGTCTTCGAGCCTCCCAATCAGCAACTTCAAAGTGCCACAGCCACCGATTCTTGGGAAGGTCCACAAGCCTTACTTGAGCGATAGGACATGGCAAGGTTATAAGGCTGTGATCAGAGAAGCCCAACAGAGAAAAGATTAATAGCGTAAGCAGTAGGATTAGTTGTAAGGAAGAGATCAGGTATGTTGGAACTCTCTCCAAGGCGGTCAGGGATGTGGGTAGGGTGCTGTACAAGCTGCTCTAGGTCATTAAGGATAGAAAAGAATTTGGCTTGTTCACCAGGTAGATCAGTGAATGGAGAGGACAGCCAAAGGTGGTGGTGAACATTGAATCCACCTCGAATTGAGATTTCAGAAAAAAGAGATACTGATAGGATATGTTCCATTATAGAAGAAAGAGAGTCAAAGAGTTTTTCATAGTCTGCAGAATTAAGGGATAAGTAAATAGTACACACATATTTAGTTAGAGAAAGACAGGATAGCCAAAGCCAGAGGTGGAGAATTCAGATGATTCAAAATCAGGAACACAAGAACAAGATGGGTTGTAGCGTACATGCACACAACAACAACCTTTGATTTTGAAGTGAGCATAGAGAGAGTAGGAGGGAGAGAGAAGGGCTTGCTATCAGTCGCCTCAGACAGTTGAGTCTCTGTGAGGAGAGAATGTGAAGTTTGGAGGAGGAGAAGTGGTGGTCAACAAAGAGAAAGTATGTGGAAAGGTAGTGAATGTTGCAGAAATGGAAAAGTGAGTCAGACAATGATTCCAGGCATCTCGCTTGGTCGTCTCAAGGAGAGGGACGGATTTTTTTTCCTTTAATGCAAGACAGAAGGAACCAAAGTCCAGGAGCCACAAACCATTATTCCAAGAAAAAAAAATACAAAAGAGAGCCAAATTCAAAATCCGTTAATTTCGAGATGCCTGGACACACTGCGTTTGAAAGACTGGAGATCATAGAAATTAGGATATACAAACAGAGGGAGACAGTTCCAGAGTTCACCTGTTGCATACATGAAGGGCTGGGAGTAACGGTAAACTCGTGCATTAGAGTTGGACAGAAAAAGGATGAGAGTTTGTTGCTAGACGGGTGCTGCACCCGTCGTAGAGCTGGAGGGATGCAAGCAGACAGTTCAGAGGACCAGTGACCACTGAAGTAGCAACATAGAGATGCAACAGTGCGGCGAAGAGACAGAGGTTGTTGGGAGCCAGTAAGAGGAGGAGAGTTAATGAGACGAAAAGCCTTTGACTCCACCCTATTGAGAAGAGCTGTATGTGGGGAGCCCCCCCACCCCACACACAGGGGAGTTCTACTCTACACAGAGACAAATAAAATCCGTGTATAAAGTCAACAACTGTGCAGGGGTAAAGAAGGTACAGAGTCGGCTTACCACACCTAATCTCTTGGAAGCAGATTTTACAAGAGATGCAATATGGTCTTTCCACGATAAGTCCTGTGTGAATGAAACCCCTGGCATGTTCATGGATGATGCAGGATTAAGCTGAATATTATTAAACATTAATGGGTACTCCTGTGGAAGATTGTGTCGAGTTGATAAGTGTAAGAACTGAGTTTTTGATGCATTAAAAACAACCAGATTATTTTTACCCCAGTCAGAGATACGAGCCAAGTCAGACTTTAGGTGTGCCATAGCCTCATCCTTTGATTGTTGAGGTATCTGCTGAGATGGATGTTGCAGGAACCGAATGGAAAAGTGAAGGGTGGAATCATCAGCATACGAGTGGATAGCATTAGATGCACTGCTTAGAAGGTCATAGATGAATAAAAGGAAAAGAGTTGGTGATAGGACAGAACCCTGAGGAACACCACTGTTGATAGGTCTAGGAGAAGAACAATGGCCATCTACAAGAGTGGCTATACAACGACCAGAAAGGAAGCTATAGATGAAAGCACAGACAGAAGGATAGAAACCGTAAGAGGGCAGTTTGGAAATTAGGGATTTATGCCAGACTCGATCAAAAGCCTTTGAGATGTGAAGAGCAATGGCAAAGCTTTCGCCAAAGTTCCGAAAGGAGGATGACTAGGAGTCTGAAAGGTAATTGAGAAGATCGCCAGCGGAGCGTCCTTGACGGAACCCATACTGACGACCAGAAAGAATGTTGCAATAGGAAAGAAGCTTTAAAATTTTTCTGTTAAGAATTGACTCGAAAACTTTTCAGACACAGGATGTAAAAGCAATTTGGCAATGGTTAGAGGGTTGGGAATGGTCGCCCTTCTTTGGGATTGGCTGAATGAGAGCTCACTTCCAGCAGGCAGGAAAGGTACAAGTTGACAGACAAAGGCAAAAGAGTTTACCAAGGCAGGGTGTTAGCACAGAAGCACAGTTCTTGAGGACAACAGAAGGGACTCCATCAGGCCCATATGCCTTTTTAGAATTAAGGCCAGTGATGACAGAAAATATATCAGCTGAAGAAATTTTAATGTCAGCCAAGAGGAGGGAAATGATGGAGGAACAGCACTGGAATCATCTAAGGTGGAATTGGAGGAGAAAGTCTGAGCAAAGACATCTGCTTTACCAGTAGAAGAAATAGCTACAGAGCCATCAGAGTAGAGAAGAGGAAGGAAGGGTGATGAGATAAATTTGTTAGAATGGTTTTTGGCAAGGTGCCAGAAGGAGTGGGAAAGATTCGAGTTGGAGAGATGAAAGCATTTAGTATGGATAAAATTATTTTTAGCAGAGCGAAGAACAGACTTAGCACGATTCCGGGCAGAAACATAAACAAGATGTGATTCAGGGGTGAGCTAGCTCAAGTACCTCTTATAGGCCCTCTACTTGTTGCAGACAGCATTAGAACAAGTTTGAATAAAACAAGGCTTTCTTGCATTAGTCAAAGGATATAAGAAGGGAATGTATGCTTCCATGCCCAAGAGAATAACCTCTGTATTGCACATGGCACGTTCAGATGGCTGTGGACCATGGAAGCAAAAATCATTACAGAGAAAATCAAAGAAGTACTGCCTGAGGGCCTCCCATTCTGCAGCTCCAAAGTGCCACACATGACGTTTCTTTGGAGGGTCCACAGGCTGTACCAGGGCGATAGGACAGGTCAAGGTAATAAGGTTGTGATCGTAGAAGCCCAATGGAGAGGAAAAATTGATAGTGTAAGCAGAAAGATTAGTTGTAAGGAAGAGGTCAAGTACGTTGGAGCTCTCTCGAAGGAGGTCAGGGATACGGGTAAAGTGCTATACAAGGTGCTCTAGGTCATTAAGGATAGAAAAGATGTAGGCTTGTTCACCAGGTGAATCAGTGAAGCTGAGGAGAGACAAAGATGGTGGTAAACACTGAAATCTCCTAGAATGGAGATTTCAGAGAAAGGTGAAATGGATAGATTGTGTTCCATCATAGAAGTATAACAGTCGAAGAATTTTTCATTGTCAGTAGAATTAGGAGATAAATAAACAGTGCAGATATCTTTAGTCAGAGAATGACGGGAAAGCCAAAGCCAGAGAGTAGAGAATTCAGAAGAATCAAGTTCAGGAACATGAGAGCAAGATAAGTCATTGCATACATATACACAACAGCCATCATTGCCTTTGAAATGAGTATAGAGAAAGTAGGAGGAAACAGAAAAGGGTTTGCTGTCAGTTGCCTCAGACATTTGAGTCTCTGTCAGGAAGAGGTGAGGTTTACAGGAGAGGTGGTGTTCAACAGAGGGAAAGTTAGAGGAAAGGTCGCGAATGTTGCAGGAATGAAGAAGTGAGTCAGACAGTGGTTCCAGGCATCGCACTGAGTCGACACTGGGAGAGGGGCGGATGGTGGGGGCATTTATGTTCCCCCCCCACCGGGGACTCAGAGCCCTGATTAAATAACGCCATTTTTCTTTTTTTAATTTTAAAATGGAAGTGTAGTGTGTACTGTGCATATAGTTTGGTGCTGACAGTTAGAGAAACTTGTATTGGAAAGCATGCTTGCCTACTCTCTGTGTTCCTGAAACACTGAAAAAGTTCAACGAAGGGGGATGATCAGGAACTAGTCCCGATGGCTGATGAAACGGGAGCTCAGTTCTCCCTGACATCAGCTTTCCATCCACCTTCGGAGTACTGCCCTGCTCGACTGGTGCTACAGTTGGGGCTTTGATGCCCCCCCTACAACTCCGGAACACTGAGGCTTGCTGTTGGAATGCCATATTTTTGTTTAAATTTTGAACGGAAAGTGTACTGTGTGGCAGACGAAGGTGGACATAATTATGTGCTCCTTCCGGCTGCAGTGTTTAAGCGTCTGCTGGGTCATGTAGAGGGGGACATGCATAAGCGTACTGTCGAACTGCAATGAGGCATCCGGGACTTTGCTGCGGTGACCTCAGACAGGCTTGGGAAGCTTGCAAATGGTGGGGCTGGTGCTGGTTCTGGGGGATGCAGTCAAGTTCCTTGGCTGCTGAGGAATCACTGGTTTCCGGTTGCTGGCAAAGTGGAACAACTTCACCCAGAAATCCTTCAGGCAGAGGCCACTTGTCTCACTTAAAGACTTACAATCATGCCTGTAGCATAGCCAGACATTGGTAATGGAGAGGTCCAGGCAACAGGCAAAGAACCTCATGTACCACTTCCTTGATTTCATTGGGGTACGGTAGAGGTGTACCGGCATATCACTTTTCTTGATGCCCCCCATGTTGGCATTGTAGGACTTAGTGACATTTGGGCAGTTGACCTCTTGCTTTTTCTTTGTGACCCTCGAGTACTGCAGGCACTTTGAGACAGGATGTACCCCTAGGTCAGTGGACAGGACAGTAACCACCTTATTGTCTTTCCACCGAAGAGCCAGGATGCCATCATTGGTGGTCAGGTAGTCGTAGGACCCACGAGGTACAGCTTGTTTCTTGAGTTCCTTGACAGACTACAATGGAGGTTTTCCAGTCCTGTTCTCCCTGGCCGTGCCTGTATACCTGGAGTCTTTGGTTTGGAGGTACCACACAATATCGAGGCTGGTGAAAAAGTTATCTGCAAATTTTGCAGTGTTGGTAGAGTAGGACATGGTGCTGGCAAGGACGGAGACTATCTTGCTTGTGACTCCGAGTGTATCCTGCTCTAGGGTGAGGAGGATGCCATGGGCCTGGAGTGTCGTCTGTCCCTGGTACAGTATCATATTGTGGATGAACCAATCCTCTAACGCTCTGCAGAACAGCATGAAATCAAACTTATCCAGCTTAGTCATAATGTACTGCCTCAGCTTCCCTGTAGACTTCCCGTTGCAGCCTACCATCACCTCGTCAATGGACTGTTTTGGAGTCTGAGGCTCACTCCAGAAGGCGTCATTGAGATGGCTAAAGAGGGGTTGTTCTTTGTATAAGCGGTCTATAGTGCCGACAATTTGTGAATTGTCATTGAAGTGCAGGGTTCGCTGGAGAAGTCGAATGCGTTTAGAGGACATAAGATCAGCCACTTGAAGTACTCTGGTGTCCATGGTCCAGTAGTCATCAAGGGAGGGACACTTCACAACACTCATGTAGAGCAGGAGGGCATTGAAGTTGAGGATCTGGTCGTTAGTGGTGGAGAAGACGGTAGCAATATCCTTTTGGGTGGCATACAGGTTAGTCTGGTAGGTATGCTTGAGAAGCTGGGGGCTGATGAACCTGCTGAAGTATTGATGAGGACTCTGGACATACTGTACAAAGGTGACTGGTGCTGATAGGAGGCAGGGGGGAGATTGTTTATGTCCACCTTCTTCCATGTAGTGGGCCTTGTCTGCAGAGTCTTCTTGCTCTGAGTCATGCCTTTGCCTTTGCCCTTACTTGGTGGTTGCAGTTCCTCCTCTCCCTCCTCCTCAGCCACATCCTCCTCCTCATCATCATCATCATCATCCAGCTCCTCGAACACTGGCCTGGTACACCTCTTCTTTGTGGGAGGCTCACCGCTGGGACCTGGAGTATCTGGGTTGTGGGGCTCAGGCACATAGTCAGGGTCTCTGATGTCATCATCTTCAAGGCACTCATCGTAGCTGATGTTGGGGTCTGCCAGCACCACAGTCGGTGTCTTCTGGGAGTGGTTCCTATGGTAGAACATATCACAGGAAAGCTGGAAAGAGAATAACTTTAGAAACTTATTCATGAACTCAGAAAATGGCATAAGTTCCTGCTGAACAATGAATTCAAGCAAAATTTGGGAACTGAATTTCTAAAAAAAAAAATAGACATAGGTTCATCATGAAAATTGAAATTTAAAAAAAATGGAGATAGGTTCCCCATGAAAATTGAATTTCTAAATAAAATTGGGCATAGGTTCCCCATGAAAATTGAATTTCTAAATAAAATTGGGCATAGGTTCCCCATGAAACCTGAATTTCTAAAAAAAAAAAAAAAAAAAAAAAAAAAACTTGGGCATACGTTCCCTGTGAAAATTGGCATTTCTTTATGTCATAGTAGCCATTTCTCAGAAAAACTCCAGCATATGCCTCACAATAACAAAAATACACTTGAAATAACTAAAAAACTTGCCAAAATCATATTTATTTCACTGTGCACTTATAAGAAATAATAAAAATGGGTCATTTTTGGCTGTGGAACATTCTAGAATCCCTACCTAAGATGTGACCATGCGGCATGCTGGCTTGGGTCACTGTCATTAATGTTATATATGTTTTTATATAACTTTATCATAAACACAAAATATTACTCCCTTACCAGGCAAAGTGACCATATGTAGTAATTTAGGAAAATCCAATATGTTAAGGTAAATGGGCATATGATCATGTAAGGTCAGTGATAAGAAACAAGGAAGTGAGCATGGAAGTGAAAAAGTTACTACATGACAGTACTGTGATACCAACTCTAACGTATGGAAGTGAAGCTTGGACGTTGTTGGAAGGACACAAGTCAAGAGTGAGAGAAGTGGAAGTGGGTTATTTAAGAGGAGCCTGTGGAGTCACATGGAGAGACAGGCTGACAAATGAGGATATAAAGGAGCGTTGGTGTGGATGTGGATGTGATAGGAAGCGTTATGAGGAACACACTGAGGTGGTTTGGCCATGTGGAGAGGATGGAGGATGAGAGACTGACGAAGAGAGTGTATGTGAGTGAGGTGGAGGGGGGAAGAGGGAGGGGGAGGCCGAGGATGAGATGGAGGGAAGGGGTGGAGAGGTATATGAGAGAGGGGTGTGTGAGTTGGGAGCAGGGCAGTGAAATGGCGGGGGACAGGGCGACGTGGAGGCGATTTGTTTGTGGCCACCCCAAACGGGATTGAGGCGTCTGGCAATAGATAGATAGAATAGAATTTCACCAAGTTCAATGTGATCCACGTAAATGACACCTTTATCAGGTTACACTACATCTATTCAGCTGTAAAATATCAGGGTATTATGAACTTCCCAACATTATGTCAGGAGCTAGGGTCGTGAGCATCGAGACAAAATTTACCGAGATGTTGCTTCCTTCACGTCTGGGCTGCAACTGAACTTTGAGGCACTTCCAAACAATGACGAGCAAGCATCAGCTCTGACATCGTAGCCAGGCTCACAGCCTGAACATTGCTGATTGGCTGAGGCCCAATGGCGGGGTGGTAGGCACACACTGGGCGGCTTGGGGGTGCCATTTTGTATGCCCATTTAAGTGATCAAATATGATCACTTGCCTGGTAAAGGGTTCCAGTTTTTTAGTCTTTGTTGTCCTTATTTAGATCAGAGTTCTTTTAATGAATTTTATTCATTTATGAAGCATATAATGGTGTTTTCTGAATGGAGCAGGTAAAGTAGCGGACTGTAAACTGCATGGTAGCAGGTTGGGTCCTGTATGTTGCAACAAATTCTCATTACCCCATCCATATATATACAGTATTGAACAACCATGGCAGCATCAAACAACCTTGCCGCACACCCACACTGATCGTGAAGCATTCACTTAGATGCCCATTTACTCTTACACATGCCTCACTACCATCATTAAAACTCGATGGCACCCAACAGTTTACCATCTACACAGTAGCCTACATGCGCAAATGCTTCCACAATCCTTCTCTGTCTACTTTGTCATATATATATATATATATATATATATATATATATATATTAAGCTAATAATACCATTGATGGAACACAGCCGGTATTTGTATGTGTACTGTCTGACTCTCAAGTTCCTACCTGTCACCCATAGCTCCTTGACAGAAGACTGCTGTCTAGATATTTGTGTCAAGCGTTTTACTGTACCATTTAACCCCTACACCGCGGGCATGTTTACCAATGTTTTGCGTGTCCCGTGGGGTTATTCGGGCTCCGACAGACTCTCAAAAAATATTTGCCAAAAATCAGTTATTAGTCCTAGAATATTAAAATTACAAATGCTTATGGCACATACCTTCAGCTTTCTCCTGGAATGTTTGTTGAGCCTTCGTCTGTTACCGTAGGACTTGTGGAGACCTCTGAAGTAGGGTAACGAAGTCTCCACTTTACACTTCCCGAAAACCCGTAATGTGATTACCACAGCCAGATATAAACACTATAAACACTATTCTATGATTTTCAAGTAGTTTGGGATCCATACTCCAAAAAAAAAAACACTGTGAAAGCAATGGAAATTACGAGCGCGTCTGATCGTCGCACTTGCGCTAGTTCGCTCTTGGTACTCTGTCATTTATTATTCATGAAACCCCTCACACTTTATATTTCTATTATTATATCACACTTATATATATCTGAAGTCGTTCTCCATAAGTTTCCTTCAGTCGTATTAGTTTATTGTCACTGAAGTCATTCAATTTTTCATTCAGTAAAATACGTAGAGAGCCACGGATTCACTTTCACTGGTATAACATAAATTATTTGTACCCATATTCTTATATTACCAATTACTTACATTACTATTTACATTTTCTATTCTATTTTCAATATTTACCCTTCTATTTTACTTACACTATGTTATTCACTGTCACTTTCAGTAAGATAAAACTATAATACACTGTTCAGTCATATGTACTGAACATCCATTGCTTTCACCTGCTATTTACACATTATTTACACATTATTTCCAAATTATTCTGCTTTCACACTTGCACTGTTAGAACTGCTTCTGGCTTTGGTAATCGAAGAAGCAGGTAACACAGAGGGGAACCTGGCACTCAACGCACTGCCAAGAGGTGCGTTTGTGCTCAGGTGTGCGGCGGGTGATATGTGCACATACCTGACACCTGCGAATCGCAGTCTTCCTTTTCCCTGTGGCAGGCATAAGCTCAAGTCTGTGCCGATCCATATACGCCCTCTGCTCAAGTCGGTCGGGAAGTGTTACTGGATGGCGCCTTGGAGTTGCTGCTGTCACCCTACCATATCTTTCCAGCAGCTGCTGGACACAAGTCCTGGCAAACAACCTCAGGGAGAAGGACTTGGGTGGCTTGACCTTCATCTTGTACAAGATGAAGGCGTTCAGCATCGTCATATCTATGAGATGCAGAAAAACTTTCCTGTACCACCTAGTATTCTTCCTGAGGCAGTCGATCTCACCAATCATCATGTCGGACTTGTCCACCAGCAGCATGTTGATATTATAGTCCAGCACAGCATCAGGTTTCATCGCAGGTTCGCTTGTCCTACGGTCGACCTTCCCACTGTCTCTCATCTCCCCCTTATGTACGGTGGTGAGCATGTGCACGACCCTCTTGTCATGCCACCGTATTGCCAGCATCTTCTCAGACTTGCGTAGGTGCACGTCTCCTCGCTGCGAGGTTCCTGCTTCTGGGAATTTGGGGAAGTGGGCACGATTACTTTTGACAGTGCCGCAGGAGCCAATGCCGTGCTCAGAAAGGTATTTGGTAAGTTTCGGTGCTGTATATTAGTTGTCTGTATACAGCACATGATTCCCACCAAAATACTTTTCTAGGAGCACTTTCACTACACAGCCTGAGAAGCCAAGGGGGTGTGTTTTATCCAGATCGACAGTGCTGGCTGAATATATGACGAAGTCAAGGATGTACCCCATCTTACAGTCGCACAGTACAAAGAACTTAATTCCAAAGCGATGGCGTTTGCTTGGAATGTACTGAACAAACCGAAGACATCCTCTGAACAAAACCAAGGATTCGTCAATGACAACCTTCTGAAAGGGGTGGATGAATGACATAAACTTATCCTTCATTCTGCTCAGAATCTCCCGGATCTTCCAGAGTGGGTCGGTTTGGGAAGGTACATCGTTGTCGGCAAAGTGCAGGTTTCCCAAGATGTTCCGGAAGCGATCTCTGGCCATGTACTTTTCGAAGGTGGGTGAGGGTAGTAAGGGGTCCATGGACCAGTATTCTTCCAACTCATGCTTCTTGGAGTGTGGCATGAGAAGCATGAGGGCAAAGAACACATACAGCTCCTGCACTCCCAGCATGGACCACTGTTGCATCTTGGCTGCACCTGTACCACTTGCAGCACGTTGTGATTCATACCTGCTGGTCTCATCACATATGTGCTGCATGACTTCGTCATCTAGGAAGGCCAAAAGGTAGTCCACACACTCAGCATTTTCGTCAATAGTGAAGGCAGGCTGAACTCCTGAGGAGCTCTCATCAAATAATAAATTTTCTGGCACAAAATCTGACCCTTCCGTCCACGTGAAGGCGTCCACGATTCCCTGTCGTGGCGGTGTAGGGCGGGTGGTGGTGGTGGTGGTGGAGGTTGGCTGTGAGGCAGATTTATCTCAGTCAAGGTCACTCGCACTGACCCTAGGTTGCCGTACAGCACTAGCAGCCCTTACCCTACTAGCTACACTACTTTTCACTCTCCTTGATTTACCTCTACCTCTACGGCCTGCCTTCACTGTTGATGCTGGTGGTGACTCCGACGACGAAGACTCCGGAGATAACTCAGCCGACAATGATGAAGAAATGAGTGAAGTGGGGCTTGGGGAACGGGGAGGTGAATGCACTCGTGACTCATGGCGGGCTGGGTCACATGGGGGCATTGTTCTGGGGCTAACACGCTGCCTTTTCACTCCCTTCCCAAATTCCTGTCCTTGCTGCACTAAAGGCTCCTTTCCCTTGGAGCTAGACACTAATTCCGACACTGAAGCACTCGTTGTAGCAGTTTCTGGCACGATAACCTCACCCGGCTCATCACACGATTCACCCGAATCATCAAAATCACTGTCCATCATCACCATGGACAATTCTGCCAGTTCACGTGCCACTGCAGAGTCACTAAGGCCTTTCCTGCTTCCCTCACTACTTTTCATAGGGGTAGAGGTCACGGGGCCCTTTGCAATGGGCGCAGAAGCGGCAAGAATGGCGGGGCGCGAGTGCGACATTGTTTCACTACAGCGGAGGACAAGGAGCTAAATGCCGTGACTTATCTGAGAAGGGAAGGGTTGACAATGACACTTAGGCTGAGTGCTGCTAACTTACATGCTAATTTTTTATAGGTAGAAAATCTCGGCAATACATAAAGAAATAGGTAGTTCCAGGTGAATGTAAATGTCACTTAGGCTTCTCCCTTCCTTTCTGATATATATTTTTATTACAGACATCGATTACAAGGCATAATTCAAAGGGAAAATTACAGTGGTAATGTAGCGAATGAATGCACGTGAGGTGTTGTCAGGTGATAATTAGCCAATTCCTGGTGTATAACACTATCACTTACCTGTTTTTGTTTTGGTATACATTATTTTGTATAAGTATAGGGTATAGGGCTTATTTCAATGGATGAAATCTGTGGAAAAATCCGGGGGAAATTTGCGTAGCGCAGCGCGGTGTGGGAGGTGAGAGGACAGGGTAATGGAGGGCAGGTAGGGAGGGGAGTGACGAAGGGGGTAAAATCGCTAAATTGTCAACAATGGATGAGAGTACAGATGAGATTTGGAGTGCTGACTAGTGTTGGACATTGGCAGTACTGA
This sequence comes from Coenobita brevimanus, assembly GCF_032717465.1. Taxonomy (NCBI): domain Eukaryota; kingdom Metazoa; phylum Arthropoda; class Malacostraca; order Decapoda; family Coenobitidae; genus Coenobita; species Coenobita brevimanus. Next base: position 36,434,233 of record NC_137025.1, on the reverse strand, counting down.
TAGATGATGCAAGCCACCACTTGAGAGCCCGGGATAATTCAAAATAACACAGAATTACAAAAGTGATGCCCCGCGGTATGATCCATTGTGGCCGAGCGTCACGAAAGTGACGCCCCGCTGTTAAGGGGCTAAGGCAGTCAACAGAATGTTGGATACGACCGCATCTTTGAAAAATAATCATTACAGCATTAAAGCACACCTAAAATGGTGGAAAAATAAGTGCTTAGGTGCTAGAGTCCACAGTTGTTGGGTAAAACAAACTTTTGTATATTTTTCATTGTTACTTAGCCGATTACGATACAATTCCAATTATCGGATAGTTTTTCCCTTCTAATCATCATCATCATCATCATCATCATCAGCTGTTGAGGTCCACTGCAGGACCGGTCTATCTCTACCGAAGCAGGGACGATACAGCCAATGTATCTTTACCCAGAGGCTTAGGCTGTCTGGTAGAGACTGTATATAGGGTGAGAAGTGCTTGTGAGTGTGATTGTAGTGTTGTAGTGGCTTTGGATGTGTGTGTAGTCTGTGAACCAAGTGTAATCAGCCCGCCTTAAGCCGATTGGGAGCAAGCATTTTAGTATGCGACACTGGTTCAACCACAGCACCCCTTGTGTCCGCCAAAGTAGCAAGTGACTTAGTGAACGCTTCCCAAAGTTTTTACAACTCTGGTGGAAGGCGAACCCGCGCTCACCAGCGTGCGAAACGCACAGTCTACCACTGTACCACAGAGGCTCCTTTCCCTACTAATACCGATACCTATATTAATGAATCAACATCAAAATGTTTCATGTTCATCCACACTGCAGGAGAGAAAATGTAATAAAAACATCTTCATTAATGCTGAAACATCATATATGCAAAGGATAACCTTAACACAAAGGAGATGGTAGGAGTAAGTGCCCAACTACTGCATGGGGTGCGAAAACTGTTCGGGATCAACACTATGTTGGTGGAGCAGAGATGAAATACTGGACTAAAAATCAGACTTCCCAGCCTATATCTTGAAGTATATTTAAAAACTGCAGGGAGGACTCATTTATATCAGGAAATAGATCATTCCAAGACAAATGAAATGGCTTTCCTTCAGAGAAAGCTGGCTTACAGATTCTAAGAATCTTGTGTGGTATCAACTGTTGAACAGTGTGATGTTAACAGCCATAGTTTATTTATAGTCATTTAACCTTCGGACCCTCACCAGAAGTATCAGAGTGTCGGCTCACAACACCAACACCCGGTGGAAGAGTTGTTGCATGGGTAATTGAGAAATTTTAAGCTAATAGGGTCGAGTGAATAGAGTTTCATGGTTGTCATCAAATAGACTTACACTGAATTCAAGAATGGAGTAACTTATTTTTCAATATGCAGATTCTGTGCATTATCTCTCATAAATTACTTTATGTTGTTTATTATTTGGCATGGATCGTTTTCCATTGCAACTCTTCGTGTTGAGCATAGCTGCTGTCTGTAAAATGTGTTTGTATTCGTGTATTCTATCGAATGAGTATATGTTTTTCTGTCTTTAGTATTTAAGGATTTGGTATTTAAGAATTTATGTTGTCTTAAAATCACTCTACCACAATCGTGTTTATCACTTCAGTCAGCTGCAGTCGGTATAATCTCTTAGAATACCTGAGTGAGTGATTTTTTATATTTTGCAGTAAACCGCTTACACTTTCGAGCTCACATAATAACTGTTACATCAAGTGCTTAATTTCAGTTACCCTCTATCATTTGGCATATTACTTTTTTCATATGTTTTCCTTCTTGGGATGCACTCAGTTTCAGAGATGTATTTATCTACCGTATCTACATGATCCTGTTGCTGCCACATCGAATGTGTAATTCCCTGCAATTCCTCTTTTTCAGGGTCACTATCTGTTTGACTCCCCTCCAGTATCAACACTTTTCTGAATATGTTTCCCTCTTGTCCAGTCCATTTCTATCCACCTGTGTCCTTTTCCTCCTCCAATCATCTCTCTTGTGTACCACGCCAGGTGATTTTTCAGTTTCTGTTTTATCCAACTGACTGACCTAAATTGTTATTACGTATGTACGGGCTGAAGCCTGGAGGTTGTAATGATTTGTTTGGCGTGTGTCTGTGTGCATAAAGAACAAAATAACTGAAATAGTTTTGATCTGATGTTAACCATTAGGATTCAGAGTCAGCTAAGTTGCTGAACTACTGTTTTTTTAGAACAATGTGTCGAAGGTCAGTGTTCACTTTTAAGAATACTGATCCAATTTAGACTAAACTCTGAACAATGACTGAAGGTAAAGCAAAGCAGTAGGACTTCTGTTTTGAGAATTTTAGTCCAAAGGTCGTGCAAAGATCAAGTTCACAGGGCAAAATTAAATTTCTTCCCGCAAGTCTCTCTGTGTGTGAACGAAATAACTAAAGAAATTTGAGGTGATATGAACCGCACTTAGTGAAAGCGGTAAGTTTCAGAAAAAGGACTCATCTACCAATCTCCTAGAACCAGCAAATTGAGCTTTTGGAGCGCGTGACGAGAGAGAGAGAGAGAGAGAGAGAGAGAGAGAGAGAGAGAGAGAGAGAGAGAGAGAGAGAGTTCCATGTTATCACAGGTTCACTCTGTGGAGACATAATTGTTTGTTATATCTCGAGTTCGAATCAAGAACCATGGATATGTCGTTTCCATAGTAACATTGATGAGGTTTGAATATTCAACAGAGCATCGACGTACTACGAAAGAAACTCACACGATCTGTTTTCAACTCTGCTCCTGCATGATAGAAGCATCGCATCGTACGAACCACGCAAAATATTCACAATGGCCGGGTAGTTTCAACGAACTACGGCAAACAATCTGCTATCAATTGCAGGATGAAAAAAGAAACAGGGCGATTCAGTGGACGATTTCCCCCTGGATGATTTTCAGCTATGCTCTGAATCTGATTCACTCACTGAGTAACGTGGAGCACATTATTATGACGCGGGGAAAGCTGAAGCCCTTAATATAGCTCAGGGGTCGTTTGAGCAACGTAAGTTGCAATGGTGTGCGTGTGCTGGTTATAACCAAGGCACTCCAGCGTTCATCACACGCGCAGTGCTGATATCTACAATTTCCACTGCCAACCTGCCTTGTCGACGAAACTGAAACGATAAAGACTTGGTTTTTGATGAGATGATTAAAGTCAGAAGTGGGGTGTTTTCCCTTGGTGATTTCACCATAAAAAATAGCAAAAATGTTAAAATAAAATTATAGGCTGACTCGCCGATATCTAACTTCAAGAATCAATGCAATATATACAGTGTTAGGACAGAAAATTTCTCTTAATTTGATTTTGTAATTGAGGCGTTCACCAAGTCGAACGCTCCCTCGGAAGACTCCGAGATTCCAAGGGGTCCCTACTCTTTTATGGGCGATTTTTTAGTTGATAATAAAATTCATGGAATGAATGTATCGCATGCAGAAAGAATTTCAGCTCCCTTTCACATTAGAGTAAAGTTATTAGATTCTGCTTAACTTGACGGTCAGGCCGGGTCAGGTTGGACCGTGACGGCCGGAGAGCTAATTTCCAAACTTAACTGAGAGTAAATATTGCTTGCTCGCTTCGCTCACTCGCTTATAACAACAGGTGAAGGGTCAAATTCGCGTGGGAAGAAAACTTTAACCATTTTTTAAAGGATATACAATGTATTTGTAGAAGAGCCTCGGATAAAGCTGGGATAAAGGAACTCGATTGTCACAACAGTCAATAGGTTCTCAAGGTTACAGCGAAAGAGTAAGGATCAAAGTTACATGGCAAGACCATTTTAAACAATTTTGATCCGATTTCGAGCAAACGGTTGATGGGTTTGAAATCAGTCAGGAGGCTAACGTGGTAATTCGTTTTACATTCTGAAGGTTACATAGCAAGGTAAAATATTCTGGCCGCATAATTCTAACAGTTTGTACTCAGTTTGGACCAAACCTGGAGAAAATTCTGAAGGGCAGCCACTGATGAAGTAACTCGATTTTGAGAACAATCAGTTCGTGGTCAAATCACAGGGCAAAGGTAAATATTTGGTCCTTCAACCATTTTTGTAGGGAGAGGGTACTGCACTCTCTGATTGCTTCATCTTATTTCCCCTGTATGCATTATTAAAGATTATTAACAAGCACGAACTATGATCTTATATGATAGTATATATAATCATCTAAATAATCCTTCACCTCTCTGAATATCATTTTTCCATACCCATATCTATAATACGGGTTTTATGGATGTGAATAGGAAGCATTAAGAGAAATACACTGAGGTGGTTTGCCATGTGGAGAGGATGAAGAGCGAGAGATTAACAAGAAGAATGTATGTGAGTGAGGTGGAGGGGGGGAAGAGGGATGGGAGGCCAAGGTTGAGATTGAGGGATGGAGTGAAGAGGTATATGAGAGAGGGGGGTGTAAGCTGGTAGCAGGGCAGTGAACTGGCGGGGGACCGGGCGACATGGAGGTGATTTGTTTGTGGCCACCCCTTACGGGATTAAGATGTCTGGCAACAGATAGATAGATAGAGAGAGAGAGATAGAATTTCAGAAAATGTTTCAATGATCGTATATTCATGGATGAAATGGGTGTATTTATAACAGAAGTGGCACTGCATCCCAACAGAGTGTATGATTATAGGCAGTAGTGAACATCACTCATCCTTCAACTTCTTAACGTTTCATTTATCTGTAGTTACTCTTTTTACATTTTATCCACTTTTTCTTTTTTTTACTGATCCCAGTATTTACAGGATCAATCTTTCTCATACTCTATACTATTCTTCCTTTTCTCTCTCTCTCTCTCTCTCTCTCTCTCTCTCTCTCTCCCCCTTCTTCCTTCTTCTCCCCATCATCCTCTTCTTCCTCATTTCTCACCCTCAGTAATTCTTTCTTTCTCCCTCCTCCCATTTCATCGCTTTTCGTCTTCATCTACTTCCAATTGTATCCTTCTCCTTTACTCATAACTCTTTCTCCTCATGTCCGTATTTTTTTCCTGATATTCTCTTCTCCTGTTCCATTTTCCCCTGCTGTATTTCCTCTTTTGTTCCCATATTAACTTTTCTCTAATTTATTTTCGCATTTCCTCTTCTGTTCACGCTTTACTTCTCCCCATTTTTACCTTCCCTCTGACTGTCTCCGGTGTCCTGTTTGCTCTTTCATTCCGCCTTGGTCCCTTTTTTGCATACTGTGCAAACGTATGTTACAAGTATCATGTTTTCCTCTGTCTGTTTTTTCATTACCCCACATATTGTTTTTCGTCTATATTCCTTCGTATATTTACTCTTTCACACCTAGTCCACTAATTCTCTGTTACCTTCCCACTCCACTTTCCTACCACTTCCCAAGTGATTCCCTGACCCATAAACACTGAACTTAACAACCCGTCGCTCGTTACCCACGCTAACTAATCCTTCCCTTCCATGTTGTCCAACGGCGTAGCAGTATTAACCAGGAAATGGTGGGGAGGTAGATCGAGACTGAGGGGTTCAGAGTTCTAAGGACAATATCTCAAATGGCTTGAGGATCTGAAAGTTTTGGGATATGGTGGCGAATTAAAACACACACACACACACACACACACACACACACACACACACACACACACACACACACACAAAACCAAATTAATGAGAAATCGAAGTTAAGTTGAGAGTACACAAAATCTAAGATGACATGAGGATGAGAACGGAAAGGATGATTACATGAGGAAGGGGAGCTGGACGACGGCAGAGGGAGGTGTCATGTCGGAAACTGGATAACGACCAGTGGATGAATGCTAGAACCAAGCTTCGAGTAACAGGTGGGCGAAAATATAATTACTGTGGCTTCATCATGGATCCAGGAAAAGAAGAACACCCCACAGGGTTAAATCTTCCCCACAATGGGCTTCATTTGATTAAGTTCATCTTGCAATCACCACTCTATAACACATTTCGCATCTGAGTTTTTTTTCCTTTTATGAAAGGAAGAAAGAACCAAAGGTAAGGAGCCGGCAAATCGTTCCTTCCAAGAAAAAAAAAAAAAAAACAACAGAGAGCCAATTTCAAGATCCGTTCATTTCGAGATGCCTGTACGCACTGCATTTGAAAGATTGGAGATCATAGGAAGTAGGAATACAGAAAGAGGGAGACAGTTACAGAGCTGACCTGCCTACATGAAGGACTGGGAGTAACGGTTAACTCTTGCATTAGAGAGTTTGACAGAAAAGGGATGAGATATTGCCAGACGGGCGTTACGCACCCGTCGAAGAGGTGGAAGGATGCAGACAGACAGTTCAGAGGAGCAGTGACCATTGAAGTAACGATAGAAAAGAGAAAAAAATGAAAAGTGCGCTGAAAGGACAGAGATTGAAGAGAGCCAGTAGGAGGAGGAGAGTTAGTGAGACGATAGGCCTTTGACTCCACTTTGTTGAGAAGATCTGTATGTGGGGAGCCTCCCCACACATAAGAGTTGTACTCTACACAGGGGCGAATAAAACCCGTGTATAAAGTCAACAATTGTGCAATGGTAAAGAAGATACAGTCTCGGTTTAGCACACCTAATCTCTTGAAAGAAGATTTTACAATAGATGTATTATGATCTTTCCAAGATAAATCTTAAGAAAATGAAACCCCAAGTATGTTTAAGGATGATACAAGATTGAGCTCGATATTATTAAAAATTCGTGGGTACTCCTGTGGAAGATTTTGTCGAGTTGATAGGTGTAAGAACTGAGTCTTTGATGCATTAAAAACAAGAAATACTTTTACCTCAGCCAGAGATACGAGCCAAGTCAGACATTAGGTGTGCCATTGACCCATCTCTTGTTTGTTGAAGTAACTGCTGAGG
>NC_137025.1:36377413-36422413 GCF_032717465.1 Coenobita brevimanus | reverse complement strand
TCTAAGGTAGAATTGGAGGAGAAAGTCTGTGCGAAGAGATCTGCTTTATCAGTAGAAGAAATAGCTACAGAACCATCAGAGTAGAAAAGAGGAGGGAAGGATGATGAGGTAAAGTTGTTAGAAAGATTTTTGGCAAGATGCCAGAAGGAGCGGGAAGAATTCGAGTTGGAGAGTTGAGAGCATTTAGTATGGATGAAATTATTTTTAGTAGAGCGAAGAACAGACTTAGCACGATTCCGGGCAGAAACGTAAAGATGATGTGATTCAGGGGTGGGTTGGCTCCAGTACCTTTTGTAGGCCCTCTCCTTGTTGCGGACAGCATTAGAACAAGCGTGATTAAACCAAGGCTTTCTTGCGTTAGTCAAAGGATATGAGAAAGGAATGTATGCTTCCATGCCCGAGAGAATAACCTCCGTAATGCGCAAGGCACACTCAGATGGCTCACGGCCATGGAAGCAATAATCATTCCAGGGAAAATCAAAGAAGTACTGCCTGAGGGCCTCCCAGTCTGCGGCTCCAAAATGCCACAGACGACGTTTCCCTGGAGGGTCTACAGGCCGTACCGGAGTGATAGGACAGGTTAAGGTAATAAGGTTGTGATCGGAGGAGCCCAACGGAGAGAAAAGATTAACAGAGTAAGCAGAAGGATTAGTTGTGAGGAAGAGGTCAAGTATGTTGGAGCACTCTCCAAGGCGGTCAGGGATACGGGTAGGGTGCTGTACAAGCTGCTCTAGGTCATTAAGGATAGAAAAGATGTAGGCTTGTTCACCAGGTGGATCCGTGAAAGGAGAGGAGAGCCAAAGGTGGTGGTGAACATTGAAATCTCCAAGAATGGAGATTTCAGAGAAAGGAGAAATGGATAGAATGTGTTCCATTGTAGAAGTAAGATAGTCGAAGAATTTTTGATAGTCAGTAGAATTAGGGGATAAGTAAACAGCACAGATATATTTAGTCAGAGAATGACAGGAAAGCCGAAGCCAGAGTGTGGAGAATTCAGAAGAATCAAGTTCAGGAACACGAGAGCAAGATAAGTCGTTGCGTATATATACACAACAGCCACCTTTGGCTTTGAAATGAGTATAGAGAAAGTAGGAGGATACAGAAAAGGGTTTGCTGTCAGTTGCCTCAGACAGCTGAGTCTCCGTTAGAAAAAGAAGGTGAGGTTTAGAGGAGGAGAGGTGGTGCTCAACAGAGCGAAAGTTAGAGGAAAGGCCGCGAATGTTGCAGAAATGAAGAAGAAGAGAGTCAGACAGTGGTTCCAGGCACCTTGAGTCGTCATCGGGAGAGGGGCAGATGGTGGGGGCATTTATGGTCCCCCCCCCCTGGGGACTCCGAGGCTTGATATGACGACGCCATTTTAGGTAAATTTTGAATAGGAAGTGTAGTGTGTACTGTGCATGTAGTTTGGTGAAGATAGTTAGAGAAATTTGTACTGGAGAGCATGCTGGCCTACTCTCTGTGTAAGTGAGACACTGAAAAAGTTCAGCAAAGGGGGATGGTCAGGAACTAGTCCTGAGGGCTGATGAAACGGGAGCTCCAGCACTCCCTGTCATCAGCTTTCCATCCACCTCGGGAGTACTGCCCTGCTCGACTGGTGCTACAGTCTTTGTTAAGTAATGATGCCTCGTGTTCATTGATACTCAGACTTTTATGACTCACTCTCATTTGAATGTTTTTTTTTTTACAATAATAATGAATGGAGGAAGGAAAAACAAAGGAAAAAAATTAGTCCATGTGCCTAAAGGCATCCTCCACTCATAAAATATTTATAACATCTGGATTTAAATTGAACTGGATTAAATGTTTGTTGGAAACAACTCCCGGGAAGTGAAATCCAGAGAGCAGTAGTTCTGGGGATAAATGAATTTTGATAAGCAGAGGATCTGCATTGCGAGGGAGAGAGTGAGAGTTCATGGGCGCTCCCAGCTGCCCGAGTATTTCGGGAGAAAACGTGAAGGGAAGGCACAATTGAAGCCAGTTCGTCAGAGCACTTACGGTAAAAATACTGATAAAATAATGCTAAAGAAGCAACATCTCTACGTACTGATAATGGAGGAAGGTCCTGCGCAATGGCAGGATTATAAATTGATTAATCTAATGGCTTTATTTTTTATTTTGTCCAACTACCTCAATGCAACAGCTCCACATCCACGCCACAGTGGTGAACAGTATTCGATCTGAGAATTCACATAACTTTTATATATTGTGGCCATCTGCTCGTCAGCGAAGAACTCACGAACTCTGTACGTAAGTCCCAATTTTTAGCAAGGGATTTAACATAAGCTGTCCAGCTTAGGTTTGGGGTATAGAGTAACACCTAGGATATCAACTGTAGTGGATATGGGAATATTGACATCATTTAAAATTATGTGAGAGTCTGAGGGATTCTTTCTGTTGGAGAAATTAATGTATTTAGTTTTCTGAGCATTAAATGATACCAGATTTGTTTGTCCCCGTTCATTAATTTTAGAAAGGTCTGGTTCAGAGAAATTGCTGTGTTTATTTGGGAATTTATAATATGAAACTGTGTAAAGGAGGTACTAAATGTGAAAAAACTATGAAGGGTCGAGTCATCAGCATAAGAGTGCATTGGGTTGTGAATGAGAGATAGGTGGTCATTTATATGAATGTAATCTAATATGCCGCTACCTGAAAATTTTCTGATCATAAGAAGGATGAGGATGAGGAGTAAATATTAACATTCTCAGGCTAGTTTGTTTCACTTGCGACGAGATAAAATTGTCTAACGCTAATCAGAATATAATTACAGAGCCAACTCGACCATGAAAGGGTTAATTTACCTGCACGACAATCATTATAAGCCTTCGTGAGCTGACAGATGAGCATCATTACTATATCAACAAATGTTGGATTGCGTGCATGCGTGCGTGCCTGAATGTTTTTCTTAGAACACAACCAACAAGGATTTTGAAATACCACTTGTAAGAAAATTTTGAACGTATCACATGAGTGGTATCTGTATGTACTTGTTTGCTTATGCACCATTTACCACGTAGGATAAATGTACATCATTCCAGCCTGGCATGTAACACCTCATAGAACGCTTTCATGCTAAGGTGTGGATTCGTGAGGGTGTGTGCATGTTTTTTTTTTTTTTTTTTTTTTTTTTTTTTTTTTACGTGTCCGACTCTGGGCAAAGACTTCAGGGCCTATTTCTCGAGGGCAGTGACCTATCCCAAGAGTAGTCCTCCTACACCTCCACATGTCACCACTTCGGCGCTAACACCCACCGTCCATATTGAATACATGCTAGGGCTGTCTCATACAGGACTGGTGTATTGGTTTTAGCGGGGGTATTTTTACGACATGTCGGCGGGTCATCTGGTAGATCAGGAAAGTCTTTTTTTTTTTTTTTTTTTTTTTAATAGGAAATTCAAATCCTTAAACTATTCCCTGCTCCAGCCGGGATTCGATCCTGGGTCCCTTAGGACCGCAGGCCGCCTATAGGATTGCTACAGGAAAACGACAAAAGATGTGTAGAGGGTGTGTGTGTGTGTGTGTGTGTGTGTGTGTGTGTGTGTGTGTGTATTGTACTTCCGTTTTCACTACACCTAACCTTACTTTCATGCCACGCTTGGACCATTTACTCTCACTTAACAGAGATACATCCTGTATCTGTATATTTAATCTTAGAAATACTAAGGCAATTTGCGTTTAGAACGGCATTGTAGAATGTGTATATTTCTTGTGTCTCATGAGGTGTTCTGGTATTCTGTGCTGTTAAGGGAAAGGCAACGAAAGATATGAATGGCATATGCTCTGGAAGAAACAGCACTAATACTTTGATGGTGATGGTGATGATGATGATGATGATGATGAAGGGGAGGAGGAGGGGGATATACAGGGAGAGCTATGACGGACATGTTGAAAGACCAAAGACGATGATGGTCATATCCATTCCTTCTCTTTTTCCTTCCTTGTGGTACTTTATTTCTGCTAATAACATTATGTTTTTGGCTTAATTTTTTTTTAAATATTTATTTCACTCCCATATTTAGGTATGTTGGCTCTCAGTTCTAGCTTTTCTAACCAACTTGAACTTTTACTGACAAGATATATCCTCTCCTCTCCTCCTCCTCACAGTCCTTCATATCTGCCAGTGTCTTGAATGTTTCATCACATGCTATTTCATCCTCTATCGATCGAGTTCTTTTTGCTTCTTTTTAATATTTTACCTCTTACTTTTCTTCACCTCTCTCAGACTTCTCTAATGACATTCTTTAAATTTTCCTTTTCACATCAGAAGTTGAGAGACGGAAGAGAGAGTTATATGTAGAAAGAAAGAGAGAGGTGAAAAGATTAGTAAGAGAGAGTAAGAAGAGAGTGGATGAGGAGTTTGAAAGGAATTTGAGTGTAAATTGGAGGGACTGTAAGAAAATGTTCTGGAAAGAGGTGAAAAGAGTAAGACAGGGTGGAAGTGAAGTTAGCAGGGGAGTGAAAGATAAAAATGGTAGATTACTAGTGGAGAAGGGAGAAAAAGTGAGCAGATGGACAGAACACTTTAAGGAATTTTTGAACATAGAGGATGGAAGTAATGCGAGTATAAGTGGCTGGGGAATGGCTGGGAGAAGGATGGAGGTGAGACGACAGGAAGAAATCAGTAGGATAGAAGTTGTGGAAGCAATGAAGAAAGTTAAATCGGGGAAAGCCCCAGGAATTGATGGAGTGTGTGGTGAAATGCTGAAGCATGGGGGAGAGATAGTAGTAGAATGAATGTGGAAGATGTGCAGATTGGCCTGGGAGGAAGGTAGAGTCCCGGAGGATTGGAAGTCAGGTATAATTATTCCCTTGTACAAAGGAAAAGGGGAAAAAGAAGTGTGTGGTAGTCATAGGGGCATTTGTCTTCTTGGTATAATAGGAAAAGTGTATGGTAGGATACTTATTGACAGAGTTAGAGAAAGAACAGAGAAATTAGTTGGAGAAGAACAGGGAGGCTTTAGGAAGGGAAGAGGTTGTGTAGATCTGATATTCACTCTTACATCTTTAGTGGAAAAGTTTCTAGAGAAGGGAAAGAAGTTGTATGCGGCCTTCATGGATTTGGAGAAAGCATATGACAGGGTGGATAGACAAGGATTGTGGAAAGTTTTAAGAATATATGGAGTAGATGGGAAATTGTTGAATGCTGTGAAGAGTATGTACGATGGTGCGAAGGCTGCAGTGCGTGTGGATGGTGAACAAAGTGAATTTTTCTCTTTGAAAGTTGGGTTGAAACAGGGATGTGTCATGTCTCCATGGTTGTTCAATCTGTACATGGATGTGGTAATAAAAGAGGTACAAGGTAGGGTAGTGGATGTTGGAGTGGCCCTGGTGAGAGAGGGTAGTGTTTGGAAACTCCCTGTACTGTTGTTTGCAGATGATACCGTGTTGTTGGGTGAAGACAAAGGGGAGCTGCAAGGCTTGGTGGATGAGTTTGGGAGAGTGTGTAAGAAACGGAATCTAAAGGTGAATGTAGGGAAGAGTAAAGTGATGGTCTTTGAGAGGGGTGAAGTCAGTGAATGTACAGCGAGGTTGGATGGTGAGGAATTGGAAAATGTGAGTACGTTTAAGTACTTGGGTAGTGTGATGAGTAAGGATGGAGGTTTGGAGGGTGAAGTGCTTGAAAGGGTACAGCAGGGAAGAAAGGTTGCTGGTTCTTTGAAAGCAGTGATAAGAAACAGGGAAGTGAGCATGGAAGTGAAAAAGTTACTACATGACAGTATTGTGATACCAACTCTAACGTATGGAAGTGAAGCTTCGACGTTGTTGGAAGGACACAAGTCAAGAGTGAGAGCAGTGGAAATGAGTTATTTAAGAGGAGCCTGTGGAGTCACATGGAGAAACAGGCTGACGAATGAGGATATAAAGGAGCGTTGTGGTGTGGATGTGGATGTGATAGGAAGCGTTAGGAGGAACACACTGAGGTGGTTTGGCCATGTGGAGAGAATGGAGGGTGAAAGACTGACGAAGAGAGTGTATGTGAGTGAGGTGGAGGGGGGAAGAGGGAGGGGGAGGCCAAGGATGAGATGGAGGGATGGGGTGGAGAGGTATATGAGAGAGGGGGATGTGAGTTGGGAGCAGGGGAGTGAAATGGCGGGGGACAGGGCGACTTGGAGGCGATTTGTTTGTGGCCACCCCAAACGGGATTGAGGCGTCTGGCAATAGATAGATAGACATCTCTCTCTCTCTCTCTCTCATTGTCATTTTCTTTTAGTATTTATTACTTATTTTACAATATAATCCATTAAAAATTTTTGTTTCCTCTTCCTCTCACACTTATTCCACGCTTCCCCTAAACACTACGTCCTTCTCCTGTTGCATTAAAGCCACAATCCATTCCCTCGTCTCTCTTCATCTCTTCCTTCCAATCCCACTTTACTACTTTCCTCTCCCCTCTTTAATTATCACCCAGTCTTTCCATTCTCTAACCTAAAATTAATAATCCTTCAAATGTTCTCTTGCTCTCTTCACTAAACATCTCAACTCTACCACCCACTCAAGTGACCTTCGCTCCTTCAGTCTCTATTTTCTCTCTCTCTCTCTCTCTCTCTCTCTCTCTCTCTCTCTCATTTTGTTAGGCCTTAATTTATCTCCTATTGTTCTCCCCTCCCTTCTGCTCGCCCTGACCCAACTTTCCCTTCTGCTCCTCCACTCTTTTATGTTCGACTTCGTAACGTTTTTCCATTTTCCTTTGTTCACTACCATAGGTTTCGCTCCCCCATTTTTTCCACCCACCTCCCATCAACCCCTCTTTCCTCTTCACTTTACTAATTGACTCTTCCTTGATGGGTTAGTCATATAGGGAGCATGAGGAGGGTAGAAGAGATGCAGGAATAGACGGCAAAACTTAATACATTGGTGGGAGACAGCGTTATGGTGCAGGTTAGCAGACTGTTGCGATGGGAGTTTAGCATGAAAGTGTCCTTATCAGAAACCCAGTGACATTCAGCAGGCCTTGAACAAACTCAAGAGTGCCCTCCGAATGTGAGGGTAGTGCCAAACCGACTATGCGACTGAGTCCCACGGCCTTGAACAAAATCAAGAGTGCCCTCCGAATGTGAGGGTAGTGTCAAACCGACTGTGTGACTGAGTCCCACGGACTTCCTTTTCTACCTCCTATATCCCTTTCTCACCAAATCAAACTCACCTCACCCTTTTTCCTTCTATTCGTTTTCTTTCTTCAGTTTCCCTCTCCCAATCACTGCCTTCCTCCATCGCTCCTGGCAGTCTTCTGGTTCTCCTATTCCTTCATACCACCTCAACAACCTAGATTTCATCTCATGTCTCCAGTTTTCAGCTTCCTCACTTCCCATCACAATTTAGAGACAGGTCAACCTTCACAGTCCATAAACTCACCCATCAGCAATATGCTTGGCTTCCTCTTTAGCTTTATACATATACAGATTTCTTGCGTAATGTGAAGTGGTTCTTTGTGTGTGTGTGTGTGTGTGTGTGTGTGTGTGTGTGTGTGTGTGTGTGTGTGTGTGTGTGTGTATGTTTGTGTGTGTGATGTTCCGTGTCATCTAACGCTCCTCCTCTCGTCACTTCCATATTGTGTGTGTTTCGTGATTTACTTGTCTGTATTCTTGTCTCCCTGTCATTGTTTCCCTCTCTCTTTCCTCTAACTCTTTTGCTTTGCGTCTTAACCGCTTTTGTATATAATTTGTCTTTTCCACACCCTACACTAATGTCCACTACCACTTACCACAATTCCATTATCATTATCCTTACTAGTCCCCCTCCTGGGTCATCCACCACCTGACACGCCAAATTCCAGCGGACAAAACGAAGGTGGGGACACCAGCAGGCACACTCAGCTATGCATCACCTACCTCATTTGTACCTCGTCTCATCCATCCGTCTTTCTAAATACCCATCCAAAAGCTTCATGTCCATCCCCATCTCTCCATCCCCCTCCAGTCTCCGCTGCCCATCCTCTCTCTAACTGCCTTCTCATTTCTCTATGATTTCTTCTTCCCTTTCCCCACCTTCCTTCCAACATTCTCCATGCCGTACCTTCTGCATCTCTCTCTCTCTCTCTCTCTCTCTCTCTCCGTTATCCCTGCAAACCCCCTGCCTTCCCCCCACCCAGCCCACACCCTCTTTCCTCCATTTCCTTCTACCTGCTTTTCGTTCAGACCTCCAAATTTCCCTTCATTCACCCTCACCATTATTCCCTACTTTTTATTCACTCTCCTAATGATCGAGGGGCAAATTAATTTAGAAGTCCTGACCGTCACTGATACTGTGATATTGGCGAGGCATAAAAGCAGCAGTTTACCACTACTGTCCACTGCAGCTGTTGGTGGAGAGAATTAGTTCGGCCTTGACTGACATTCATAGTTAATTGCTTAAATGTCTAATTGTAACTTGATATTTTATTGCTATCATTATGAGAAGTTTATTATACATTATTTCATATTCTCTTGCTTGTTAACACACACACACACACACACACACACACACACACACACACACACACACACACACACACACACACACACACTTGGTGGCTCGGTTGATAAAGCACCCAACTTCCAATCCAAGTGACTCGAGGTCGGGACTCGTTCAGACCACACTGCTTGCATAGAGAAGTTGAGCTCTATACCCTGTCACGAGTACCTCAAAGCGCGCTGTGGTGGAAGACACGTAGGGGTTCGAAACTCAGCGGGGCAAAGATTAGGCTGTCTGTCCCTTTGTGCTTACGCCTCACTCCAGCCTCGGTGAGGATAACTAGTGTGTCGGCTTTCCTCAGGAACAACCAATGTCAGTCTGTTGACCAAGTTAGGTTAGGATAATAGATTACGGGCCAGTGTATTTTTAGCCATTGACTGCGATGAACAAATACAAAGAATATTATTACACACACACACACACACACACACACACACTCTGGCAACAGCTTTCAACAATTTACGGGGCGGTAACTTAAGCGAGGCTAAGAAGCAACCAGTTTATCTTGTTTGCCTGCTTGGAATTCTCGGGTTATATTGTGCTTGCTTTACCGAAACATTGTGGCGGATTCTTTCCGACATGAAGTCTTTGTTTTCACCCCTGTTTGTTTGTTTGTTTGTCTTTTAGCAGGACTTCTCAAAAACTAAAAGAGAGATTTGGACCAAAGTTGGTAAGTAGATGGCCCATGTCCCAGGGAACAAATAATTAATTTTGAGACTGATTCCTTGGTTGTGTCGTGGTTGGAACGCCCCGATCAAAGTTACCACATTTATTACGTGAGTATTTGATCCCCAAGAGATGACTGGATACTTTTCTTTCCTACAAGGAGAGTAAAATTTCACTCCTGGTTGTTTGTTCGTTTGTTTTGTTAGTTGGTTGTAAAACTAAGAGATTTGGACCAAATTTGGTGGGTAGATAGCCCATGCCCTAGGGAACAATCAAGTAACTTTTGGGTAAGGATTCTGGAATAGGAAAACAATTTTGAGAAACCCTTGTCATTGATCAGAAACCCTAACCGATTATTAAGAGTGGTTTGGAAATTACATTGCCCTTGTCGGAGGGATGTGCTCCACTGAGTGCCCCTCTATTTTTTTTTTTTTTTTCTGTTTGAGTAATACGATTTTTTCAGAGTCAAAGGACGGCCTATTTATGAAACGGTGAATAAAGTCTACGAATATTTCCAATCTGTGCTTTTCGTAAGTCTCCCAAAGCAATTTAATGCCGTGTGTTAATAACGAGAACGAAGTAAGAAATATTGCCTCACAGTGAAGTGGTTAACTCATTGGAAGTCTCACTGAAGAATTACGACAATAAACATTACAGAAGGAAGGACGTATAAGAACAGGATGAAAAGGAAATGAAGTAAATGGAAGAACAAATGGAAGGGAAAAGTAGAGGATAAGAAGGACTAAGAGTAATGACAGAGAAGGGAGAAGATAAGGAAGACTTTGAGCAGAGGAAATGTAAAAATAGAACGAGGGAGGAGATGAATATGACGATGTAACTTTACATTGCGACGTACTTAATGAAAAATCTTACAAACCTCTGAAACACATGAACTTACAAAAATAGTAATGAACAAAAACACACATCAGATACGTGTGATGCACACACACAATCTTGAAAACCTCGTACAAAATTCTAGCACTTCTTAATAACACATACCTGGCATACAAATCAACCATACCAAACGGGCGCATTAATGTCAGTATCGAACACACAAGCAATCCACATCATAGCACAAAAAATTGCGCCACTAAAATGCGATCCCATCATATAGCTCACACACAAACAAGAGCACAAACAGATATGTGTTGTACGCAACACATGTGACCACAACAGCCAGGATGAGATCGGAGACAGATGGTGAAGAGGCGGCAGGATGGAGGGTAGTGCATGCTAATTTTCTAATTAACATCTGCCACGAAGAAGAAGACGAATGAGGGAGTGTGGGTACTGAGAAAGAATGGCAATAATGAAAACAAGACGGAGGATACATAAGGGATAAAGGACAGACGCTGAAGGAACGAGGCCAAAGAGAGGGAATGTGAGAAAATAGCATAGGTGACAGCGGAAAGAGCAAAAACAACGGCTGGGAACAGAAATAAGTGTGAAAGAGAGAAAGGACTAGACAGTAAGTGGAGGAGAGCAAGGGGGTAAAAAGGCTGAAAGAAACGATATAACGTAGTAAGTGATAGAGACAGAGAAAAGCCAGGAACTCAATAATACTGATTCAGAGAAAATATCTAACCAAATTAAGGAAAAAACAAAGAGAAAGTATATGGAAGACGATAAATAAGAGATTTAC
The DNA here is from genome assembly GCF_032717465.1 of Coenobita brevimanus. Classification (NCBI taxonomy): domain Eukaryota; kingdom Metazoa; phylum Arthropoda; class Malacostraca; order Decapoda; family Coenobitidae; genus Coenobita; species Coenobita brevimanus. The sequence continues at coordinate 36,411,654 of NC_137025.1, read as the reverse complement.
AGAAGCGTGGGAAAGAAGAATGAGGAGAAATACGAAGAAAACGGAGAATAGAATAAAAGGCAATATTTGGTTACATGGAAAGTTGAAATAAACGTAAAACTGAGCGGAAAAAATAGTAATATAAAAGAAATCCGATTAACTAAAACTTTCATTATATATACTAGACAAACAGTAAGTAACTGTGGAAATGAAGTGCTAAAGCAAAACTTTGAGAAACAAATGGAATCTAGCAATGTGAGCGCAGCAATGAAAAACAATGTTTATGGAAGGTGCGAAGTTGATACACGAGTTGCAATCTGGAAGAATGATGAAAAGAAAATGTTTAACATCACTGGGCAAAATGTTAACTGTAAAGCACAAGATGCGAAAGCAGGCTATAGCAGGAATATGAGAGGTGTAAATGATGCTATTGAAAGAAAGAAATAAAAGGTGAAATTACGTGTATAAAAAGGATGGTCAATGTAACCAAAGAGTGATAACAAGGGAAAAATGAGACGTATGGTGTGTGTGTGTGTGTGTGTGTGTGTGTGTGTGTGTGTGTGTGTGTGTGTGTGTGTGTGTGTGTGTGTGTGTGTGTGTGTGTGTGTGTGTGTGTGTGTGAAAACATTAATTCTATACATGAAGAATAAAAAAGGTCATAAACCTCAGGCAATCATCTCATCACTATTGTTCACATAAACATCGCCAATCATTCCATATTTTAAATTCCGAGCTGAGTCCATTCAGAAAAATTTCACTTAGGCCAGAATATCAAAAGAACAGGTAAGTTATCCCGGAAGTGAAAATTGCTTCCACACACACACACACACACACACACACACACCACGGGAGATGGTTAAATGCCCTAAAGTATCGTATATAATAATGAGGAAAAAAAACAAGTATTTTGATTAAAAGACATCTCTTATCTCACCTCACGACCTGCTTATCCACCTAACAATTCCGCCCCCTTCTTTTCGTGAGCCCCTCATATCTCCCATCCCTTCCCACACCCTCTGACATCGTTTTCCCTCGCCCTCATCGTCCTCTCTTTTCTCTTTTCTTCCCTCCCTCCTTCTTCCCAGCAGTTTTTCATTCTCAGCCGTCACCTATTCTCCCCTATCTTTATCAACTTTCCCGTCCTTTCCCTAACCCATTTCTCTCTCTCTCTCTCTCTCTCTCTCTCTCTCTCTCTCTCTCTATACTGTCACCTCTGCGATCCAGACTTTTACGTGGTCAAAAGGGACAGAAATCAAGTCACTATTGATGACCACTATGTGCTGGAACGGTCGGGAACTCAGATTGATGGAGACTCTCTCCCACTAGCGGCCTCTTCGGTTGCGTTTATTATGTTTCAAGTGGTCAAGTTAAGAATGGTAGCATGCCAAAATAATGGGACCGGTTTCCAACTCGGCCACCCCAAGCCCAACCTTCGCAATTTTCCAAAATTGTTTCTAAGTTGCACATTAACAAACTACTAGATATGCTCTATACCACCAGTTCTCAAGGGTTATTCAAACCATAAAGTTTGAGTGGGAGGAAATGTGTATTAACAAGACCAAAAGGTAGAAATCTTCCTCAGCTACTTGCTTTACAGATTAAACCTGAATCAGTTGGCACGTTGTTAAATATATATATATATATATATATATATATATATATATATATATATATATATATATATATATATATATATATATATATATGGTCCTAATATCAAATCCACAAACTTTGCTCCTTTGTCCCTGTCCAATGTTGTTTGTCCATAATCGTCCCTCTGAGCACATAGTTCACTGATCCAGTCCTCTGCCATTCCCGACCTTGACTTCCACACTGGGACCTTGACTCACGCACTGGGACCTTGACCCACTCACTGGGACTTCGACCTCCACATTTCAACTTTGACTCACTCACTGGTACTTCGACCTCCACACTTGGACCCGCTAGAAGTTAATAGGTATAATGAATAACTATTCTCCCCAGTGCAAGTAATCCCTTCACATGATCAGAAAAGTCTCATAATAAAGAAACATGAGTTACAACACTAGGCATCTCAAGTAAAAACACATTAACACATGGCACTACAAACACATAGCTCTGCTCAAAATAATACTTATTGTAGGGATAACATGGAAGAGAAAGTACTATAACAAATACTGTAAGCATGAATAACTTTAACTCTAACCATGAAAATCATCACTACATCAAAATCATTTTGTCTCACAAACTATGTGAACATTCACTCACAACATAGCCCTAATAAGTACTGATTTGAAAAGTCATCCCAGTACATTAATAGATAATTCACAGTTCGAAGGCACCTGATATTTGGCCCACAAAAATCACACATTTATCTGAGAGTCAGACAGAACTCTGTACCTAGTATTCTCGTATTCCAGTTACACACTAAATAATAATATAAAGTATAATACACCAAAATATAGGAAATACCTCACTATTCAGCTCACAGAATACAGAGGGGAGCGGGAAACGCGGGACTTGCTCGTCCAATGGCTAATGGCGTCACCGCTACACACTTCCTGAGGAACGACAACACTTGATTCTACCCTGAGTCTATTTCTTTATTTTGTCACTATTATCACTCGTGGGATATCACTATTCGCGCGTCAACATATCAGACATAATATCAAATTACTTACAGAATTCCTTGGGGGGGGGGGAGGATGACGACAGTACGGAGCATCTGCCACCTATCACGGCTGGTGAGCGGATGAAACACGCCAAAACTGGGTGATGCAAAGGGGGAGGGGGGGATGACGGCTTACGTTATTTAAAATTTTTATTATTACAGACTCGTGATAGACTCAATGTGATGTCTTTCCCCTTACAATTGATTACCCGAAAAAAAATGACATTACCTAGTCACAATAATTACTCACCAACACCTCTCTCTTTATACCCTTACATCGAAAAACAATAAAAATCATCGTGCTTTACATCACTTTGCGCACGTGTACATTATGCTGGGTTACATGACCAAAGCACATGTTCCCATCCACTTGAGTTTTTATATTATAGATTTAATATTAGTAAATTACAGTAGGAAAAAAATGACTTAGCAACTAGGCAACTTAATCTATGTTCTGGTCACGTCCGCATGGTAACAACTATGTCTCGGCCACACTCTCACACTAATCTGAACTTTTGGTCATATAAAATGAACTAGATACAACTCATTATCACTTCTGGGCACTACATCCACCCACGGTTAGGGAAGACCAAAAGTTCTGGTGACTGAACCTGAACTCCTCAGAAATACCCAGTACCCATACTTAGCACAAACGGTACGTAAGTTCACCTACTTGACCAGTCTCCCTCAATACTGCTACTGTGGGATGTTCCACATGCTCCTTGCTCGTTAAATCTACACACCAAAACACCAGCCAACATGTCCTATACTGCGACTGTGGGATATTACATAAGCTCCATGCTCGAGAACAGTCGGCGGCTATCATGTCCACACACAAAAAAAATCCTCTACCACGAGTAAATTTTCTGCTACTCACTATATCCAACTGACAACGTACGCCACTCACCAGGCATATTACTCACAAGGAGAATGTCCTGCTACAAGGAGAAACTTTGTGCTCAGCTAAGAGTAGCACGAGTTGCTCCACTGCATTCTGTCCAGAGAGACCGAACGAAACCTACCTACCTTTCCTAACATGCGAGAGCCCCATAGTTCTCCAAGCCCTATAGAGAAACTGGAAACTTCCCCTCTCTCTCTGAGCAATCTTATACTGCAGTTTGGGTATTACTTACACTCGGAGCTCAACGTTCTCAAAGCAAGTAGGAAACTTCCATGCGGAGACGTTCAGATAGAACTGCCCCTCACATGTACATTTCCCTAACTCTGGAAAAAAAAAAAAAATCCTAACTGTGAGAGCTCATTTTCCCTAACTGAACCTAACAATCTAACCTAAAGAAAAAGAATCGAAGTAAGGGAAGAACGACAGTCTATACACCGTGGTGCACTCGATTTGACAAACATGCAGCTTCCACACCTCATCTCTCCAAAAGCTGGACATACCCAAAACAACTACTCAACCCTATTAACTGACCCAAAAATACAACTCATAGGTACTGGTAAAAAAGATACACAGGTACAGTCCAGAGAGACCTGGAATGGCATACCTGACTCCATGTTCCCAGCCAGTTAAGGCAAGGACAAGACGTGTTCAGAGAGAGAGAAAAAAATGAGTATATACAATATATACACCATACACCCATCATCTACGTGTACTGCAACCGCTCAGGCTGTCTCCGGGATCTTACACTAGGCAGTATCTCTTCCTCTTCCTCACTGGTCAAAAACTTGTGATCCACCGTACTCAATAAGGCATCTCTTTCAACATATCTTTTGACCTTTTCAGCTGCCCTACTCAAGATGGTGCCATCAAATATATTTTCTAACTCATAGGCTCTACCCTGATCGATAACTCTGACAATCTTTTAAGGACCCTGCCATTTTCTATTTAGCTTTGATGCCGTACCAGGCATGCACTCTTCTACATAGATCCAAACTAATTCATCTGCTTCTAGAGAGTCATTCCTACATGCCTCATTTGCCCTGTTAAGGTATCCTGCTGTCATCCGACGTTTTGTCTCCTTGAGCATCTGTTTGACATCTATTTTCTCTACACAGTCTTCATCAGTAGGCAACTGCAAATCTCCTACCTCGCGATTTGGATGACGACCATAAAAAGCAAAGAATGGTGATGTACCTAGGGACGTACGCACTGCTTCGTTCAACACTTTCTCAGTGTCGCATAGGTGCATGGGCCACGTATTCAGGTGTTCTTGGCTCAAGATTGCCAGTACTGTCTTTAAGGTCCTATGTGCTCTCTCAATAACTGAATTTCCTCGGGGATTGTAGGGTAGACATAATCCTTGCTTAATCCAGGCTCTTCTACAAAAATCTCTAAACTCTGTCCTGGTGAATTCTCCTCCATTGTCCATGATAACTACCTGCAGCTTGTCATACCTACAGATGTCCTTCTTAAATTCGTCAGCTACAGCTTTGGTGGATTTTGCATGAAGGGGGTAGATATGTAGGTACCTTGAAAAATGGTCTATTACCGTGAGACAATACCTGTGACCACTCCTACTATTATGCAAATCTATGAGATCTATTGCAACTTTCTGACCATTATCACCTACTGGTGGCAATTCTTTAAAATGGTGCACAATCTTCCCGTGACCCTTGAACTGCTGACATGACTTGCATGATTTAACAAAATGTCGCACATCAGTCAGTAGAGACGGCCAATAGAAAAACTGTCTTGCCTTGGCTACCGTCTTGTGTTCTCCTAGGTGGGAAGGGTTATGAACAATTGAACAGGCAATAGCAATTAAAGACTTGGGTACTACCCGGCACAACCTGTCCATTTCTCCTTTCTCTGAAATCTCCATTCTTGGAGATTTCAATGTTCACCACCACCTTTGGCTCTCCTCTCCTTTCACGGATCCACCTGGTGAACAAGCCTACATCTTTTCTATCCTTAATGACCTAGAGCAGCTTGTACAGCACCCTACCCGTATCCCTGACCGCCTTGGAGAGAGCTCCAACATACTTGACCTCTTCCTCACAACTAATCCTTCTGCTTACTCTGTTAATCTTTTCTCTCCGTTGGGCTCCTCCGATCACAACCTTATTACCTTAACCTGTCCTATCACTCCAGTACGGCCTGTGGACCCTCCAGGGAAACGTCGTCTGTGGCATTTTGGAGCCGCGAACTGGGAGGCCCTCAGGCAGTACTTCTTTGATTTTCCCTGGAATGATTATTGCTTCCATGGCCGGGAGCCATCTGAGTGTGCCTTGCGCATTACGGAGGTTATTCTCTCGGGCATGGAAGCATACATTCCTTTCTCAAATCCTTTGACTAACGCAAGAAAGCCTTGGTTTAATCACGCTTGTTCTAATGTTGTCCGCAACAAGGAAAGGGCCTACAAAAGGTACCGGAGCCAACCCACCCCTGAATCACATCATCTTTACGTTTCTGCCCGGAATTGTGCTAAGTCTGTTCTTCGCTCTACTAAAAATAATTTCATCCATACTAAATGCTCTCAACTCTCCAACTCGAATTCTTCCCACTCCTTCTGGCACCTTGCCAAAAATCTTTCTAACAACTTTACCTCATCATCCTTCCCTCCACTTTTCTACTCTGATGGTTCTGTAGCTATTTCTTCTACTGATAAAGCAGATCTCTTCGCACAGGCTTTCTCCTCCAATTCCACCTTAGACGATTCTGGTGCTGTTCCTCCATCACTTCTCCCCTCTGACTTCCTCATGGCTGACATTAAAATTTCTTCAGTTGATGTGTTTTCTGCCATCACTGCCCTCAGTACTAACAAGGCATATGGGCCTGATGGGGTCCCTCCTGTTGTTCTCAAGAACTGTGCTTCTGTGCTTACACCCTGCCTAGGCAAACTCTTTCGCCTTTGTCTGTCAACTTGTACCTTTCCTTCTTGCTGGAAGTTTGCTCTCATTCAGCCAGTCCCAAAGAAGGGTGACCACTCCCAACCCTCCAACTATCGTCCAATTGCTTTAACGTCCTGTATTTCAAAAGTTTTCGAGTCAATTCTTAATAGAAAAATTTTAAGGCATCTTTCCTATCACAACCTTCTTTCCGATCGTCAGTATGGGTTCCGTCAGAGGACGCTCCACTGGCGATCTTCTCACCTACTTTTCAGACTCCTGGTCATCCTCCTTTCGGGACTTTGGCGAAAGCTTTGCCATTGCACTTGACATCTCAAAGGCTTTCGATCGAGTCTGGCATAAATCTTTAATTTCCAAACTGCCCTCCTACGGTTTCTATCCTTCTATCTGTGCCTTCATCGCTAGCTTCCTTTCTGGTCGTTCTATAGCCGCTGTTGTAGACGGCCATCGTTCTTCTCCTAGATCTATCAACAGTGGTGTTCCTCAGGGCTCTGTCCTATCACCAACTCTCTTCCTTTTATTCATCAATGATCTTCTAAGCTGTACATCTAACCCTATCCACTCATACGCTGATGACTCCACCCTTCACCTTTCCATTCGGTTCCCGCAACGCCCATCTCAACAGTTACTTCAACAAACAAGGGATGAGGCTATGGCACACTTAATGTCTGACTTGGCTCGTATCGCTGACTGGGGTAAAAATAATATGGTTGTCTTTAATGCATCTAAGACTCAGTTCTTACACCTATCAACCCGACAAAATCTTCCACAGGTATACCTATTAATGTTTAATAATATTCAGCTTAATCCTGCATCATCCTTGAACATGCTTGGGGTTTCATTTACTCAAGACTTATCTTGGAAAGATCATATTACATCTCTTGTAAAATCTGCTTCCAAGATATTGGGTGTGCAAAGCCGACTCCGCTCTTTCTTTACCCCTGCACAATTGTTGACTCTATACAGAGGTTTTATCCACCCCTGTGTGGAGTACAACTCTCATGTGTGGGGAGGCTCCCCACATACAGCTCTTCTCAATAGGGTGGAGTCAAAGGCTTTTCGTCTCATTAACTCTCCTCCTCTTACTGACTCCCTTCAACCTCTGTCTCTTCGCCGCACTGTTGCATCTTTATCTCTTTTTCTATCGCTACTTTAATGGTCACTGCTCCTCTGAACTGTCTGCTTGCATTCCTCCACCTCTACGACGGGCGCGTAGCACCCGTCTGGCAGCAAACTCTCATCCCTTTTCTGTCCAACTCTCTAATGCAAGAGTTAACCGTTACTCCCAGTCTTTCATTTATGCAACAGGCCAGCTCTGGAACTGTCTCCCTCTGTCTGTATTTCCTGCTGCCTATGATCTCCAGTCTTTCAAACGCAGTGTGTCCAGGCATCTCAAAATGATCGGATCTTGAATTTGGCTCTCTATTGTATTTTGTTTTTCTCTTGGAGGGAACTGTTACTGCGGGCCATGGCCTTTGGTTCCTTCTTCCTTGCATAAAAAAAAAAAAACTAGACTTTCCCATTTCTTCTCTTTGCACATACAGAATCTCCTCGTTCATTTCGAAAGCATAAATGGGACGATTACCAGACAACTTCCCGGGTAACTGACCTCCTTCTAAATACTAAGTTACCTGCCTCCACCTTGGGTCTGCTCTTTGGGCTTCGCTAATCTTGTCTACCGTAAGAGCCAGCCACCGAAATTCTGCATTAGATTGGGTTATATCTGAGGCTTCCTCGATTGCTCCTACTGGTCTACTCAAAGCATCTGAGACATAATGATTCATGCCCTTATTATACTTTATCACAAAATCGTAGTCTCTCATCTCCAACAAATAACGTGACATACGTGGGGATTTAGTCTTTTTCTTAAAGATGATGGTTAATGGTCTATGGTCAGCGACAATGGAAAAGGGTTTGCACCATAAATATTGGCCAAAAAATCTACACGCACTCACTACTGCCATAGCTTCCTTGTCTGTTACTATCTTTTTTCTGTCGGGGTAAGTTTCCTTGAAAAGTATCCAATAGGTCTAAAATCTTTCTCGCCCTCCAGCTGCATAAAAGCTCCACCAATGTGCGAGTCACTAGCATCTGTGTAACTCGAACGGTTTAGTTAAATCTGCCTTTACTAGTACTGGAGCTGACACTAACTTTTGTTAAAGAACTAAGAATGCATTCTCACACTTCTCTTACACATGCCCACAAAGATTCTCACTTCCTTGGCCTTCGTTGGTCGTGACATCTCTTCAATGGCTTCGAGATTCTTACTGTCAGGGCTTACTCCTTTCTCCGACACTACATGTCCCAAGAACGTAATTTCTCGCTTTATGAATGAACATTTACTAACATTCAGCTTCATTCCAAACTCGGTTAATCTTCCAAAGGTAATCTTCAATCAGTCTAGCATCTGATAGAAAAAGTCTGCCCAAGTCACAACATCGTCTAGGTAGTTACTGCACCAGCCTTCTCTAACTAAAAGGGCTAACACTTGCTGCATTTTCCTCGTGAAAATTGCTGGACTCACAGACAATCCAAAAGGTAAGCACTTGTATCTGAACAAATCAACTCCATCAGAAAAAGTTGTCAGGTCTCGAGAGCTTTCATCCAATCGAACTTGGAGGTAGGCGTCTTTCATGTCAAGAGAGTAGTAAAACTTTTTCCCAGCACTTTCCTCTACTAATTCATCTAATCGAGGCAGGGGGTGGATATCTATCTTGACCTTCTTATTAAGGGCCCGATAATCAATACACATCCTTTTACTGCCATTCGGCTTGCTGATTAAGACTATGGGGGCTAAATATGCAGCGTTCGATTCCTCAATCACATCCTTTTCAATCATTTCATCGATCATCTCGGAAATTATCTTCCTTGCTTGCTCAGGATGCCGATACAAGGGCATATGCACGGGTTCAGAGTCGATAGTGTCAATGTGGGCTTCAGGTACTTTAACCCACCCCGTCCTGGAGACGTGAATTAAACATCCTCACATGATGTGCACTCATATCCCATACAAGTAAATTAATGCGGCAACATTGCAAGGTCCCTAATTTGCACAATTTTCAATTTTCGCGAGTGATTTCGCGAGTGATTTTTAGCATGTATACACGGGACACCTTCCTCTATTCCTCTACAAGATGCCAAGCAGGGGCAATGCCTTACACCGCATAACCTCTTCCCCCCCCTGCACGCCATTGTCTCGGCAATTCACCTGTTACCAGTGATCTGGCCAATAAAGACATTCAGGGCCAGAGTGATTCCCCAATCGATGATAATGTGGAGGACAAAGTTTACATAGCATTAGAGGAAGAAACAGTCAGAAATGATGATCAGGTAATGTGGGAAAATAAGGTCATGAATGGTGATGAGTTAGTGAGTGAAACAATGCTTATAATGCCTATATTACTGTTTGAAAACCAATATACTCTTGTACTACATATAAATTCGTACCAAGTAAATAAATAAATACTGTTTATGAGTGGATAAAATAGTTACCCTCCCATAGAACTCGTTTTCTTTGGTGTCAGCCTGTTAGAAAACCCAGTCAGGTAAGGAGGTACTCGTACCTGGATCGAGTATTTTAAACCTCAGGTGAGCGATTTCTCTATGAATTTTCGGTGTTTTTCACCAAAAGCGAATGTTTGACCCTAAAAAAAAAGGTCTAAAAATGTCGGGACTGGGGCGTACCACTGCCCAGAAAACGTCGGGATGGGGCGGGTTAAGGGTGCCAATTTCCTTCAGACCAAGAATGAACAGTGCATTGTTATCCAATATCAACTCTCTCAATTTGCCCCTCTGTGACTGAGACAAATGTGTCCACTTCAGCTTTCTGAGAATTGAGTTAAGCGCCACACGACGGTCACTTCCATCCTGTGCCTGATCCATGTGTGGTAATAAAGCGTTATCTACCCGAACTACTGGTGCCACAAGGTCACCTTCTGCCTCACCTACTGGTTGCACTAATTCAAGTGGACTTCTGTCCTGTTCCTTGGGGCTAAGATAAGTAATATTTGACTCGTCAACAACATGGTACGTCCCCAACACTTGTCCTGGGTTTAGCTTCACTGGTCCCTTGGTTACATTGACAATGGGTAAATAGCATGTCTCATTCTCACTAACTCTCATGCAACAATTTGGTGTTAATGAAGCTTTACCCCTGGCCTTCTGAAATTTACTAACATGTAAGACATCTCCGGGTTTTCTGTCTTTTAACGCAATGGGTACTGACATAAATGTCTGTGCAGGTACCACAGTCCTACACTTCACTTGTACTAGCTCTCCTTCTGCCTTTCTTGTATGGTTAGTCTGGAACTTTATTCTATTCACTGTCTGGCAAAGCTTATTTCGGACCTCGTACTGCTGACCACCCCAATGCATCACCTGACATTCTCCTTCCCAAGTGAAAATCGTTCTACCAATTAAGTCCGCACCCATGAGCACTTCAGTTGACAAATAATAATCTGGGACCACCACAAATCGCTGCACTATGCTTGTCTCGGGGGCAATATGCACTACCGATGAAGCCTGGCCAACAACAGTTAACTTATGGTTGGATACTGAATGCAATGAATGTCGGCACTTGCTAATCTTTAATCCTAATCTATTTGCTGTACTTTCTTTCATCAATGTTGCTACACTAACAGTATCTACAAAAGCTGAAACCTGACACTGTCCCAAAATCAAGCATATCACTGGAGTGTCTACTTCACCTCGAACTTTTCGGACTTCCTCCACCTCACCATCTGAAAGGTTCTGACAGCCCTCATTCTGTTCTACATCCTGTACACTACACACGACATGACTGGCAGCCTGCATTACCCCAGGGGCCTCTAGTCATTCCCTAGGCAGTTGGGAGTCTGGATGTAACTGAGAATCCTGCTGTGGGAGGGAACTAGCTGTTGCGGGAGGTGTACTTGGCACACTTTTCTCCTGTTTTCTACTCAAGTTAGGTCTACCAGGGCATCCCTCATTTCCCCTTCTAGAGTTAGCTTTCAAGCAATCAAAACAACTTTCTCGCTCTGGTTTCCTCAGACAGTTCGCCCTGTCATGTTTACTGCCATTTGAACACCACCCACAAGGCCACATTATAGGTCTAGGTTTAAAGGATACCTTACGTACGGGTACTCGAGTCACTGGACGAGCATTGTCACTAACAACTGGAAGTGTGATTCTAGTAAGGGTTGGAACATAATAATCAACAGGCCTTTGTTCATCCACAACTTTTGCCACTCTATGCCACTGTCTATAACCCCTTTCTCTCTCTAATTCTGAAATAAAGGTCTCCTCCATTCCTAGATCTTTAAACAACTCTAATCGTTCCTTAACATCCTGTGGTACGTTACGTAGCACAGCTTTCTTCCACAACTGTTCCACATTGGGAGTATTAATATGGGGATGTTTTCTACATATTGCCCTATAGTTACTCTTGAACTGTCTAACAAATCTTTTACGCGGATCCTCAAAGTTATACTCCATTTGGGCAAGCTCACGGAATGCATCAGCGATCCCTTCGGGACCTCTGAACTCACGCTGCAAGAATGTCTTGATGTCCCAATAAGTACCACCTGCCTCACATAAGCTTAACTCTCCTAGAACATATGTACGCAACTCTGTGTCCATATGGGTGAGCGCTACTACCTTCTGCTGTTCTAAGTTAGCAGTCACTGACTCCACCTGCATTAAAAAGTGATCCACCAGGGTCCTAGTATGTAGACCACACATTTCACTCATCCTTAGAACATCAACATCCTTACACTAGTACTACAGAATTTCCCTGAAAGCTCTGCATACCTCCTACAGGCAAATTTGACCACTGTGGAGTTGACTGCCTAAATGGATTTCCAGACTTTATGGGGGTAAATTGTGATGGGCCTCCAATCTTGGTCGGGGTGAGTCTGGGTGGGCCTAACATCTCCTCCAGCGTTCTAATACGCTCAAAACACTCATCAATTGCGGATAGTTCCTGTTTCACACCTACTCCCTCAGGCATCTCAGTCTCAATGTCAATCAGTTTTTCAACACGGGACTCCATCATGAATTACACAAACGTGAGCAACCCCAGGAGGTGAATGCTCAACTACTAAAATGCCAACTGCAACTTGAGCAATCTCAGGAGGTGAATGCTCAACTGTAACACCAAAATAGTACACACTAAAAATACACATACCTTATAATTCTACATATAATGCCAAGTACATATACCTTTGAGAACTGAGGGATGTGCTATTACCTTAATTTTACTTAATGACAATCTTCTAAATGATCTATCAATTATTGCTTACCAATTTAATTACCCTCACATTAATAGGTCATCCCACCCCTGTGCCACCACTTGTACTGTCACCTCTGCGATCCAGGGGTGGGATGTTCGAAAGCTCGTAACGGCCGCTAAGATCATCGTAGCGGGTACGATAATCATAGCGCGCTCGTAAACAGCTAAGGTGTATGTTCAAACAAATTTTACGATCCTCCATCCGCCATATTTGCTCGTAGCGCTACGATTTCTGACAAGCACCCTTAAGCTGATCGTAGTGTCGCATAGTGGATGTTTCTTTAATAAACAAACCGAATCATGTGATGCTAAGTTTGTTTATTTACCCTTTTCTGTGAATGAAGATGGAGTTACAAGAGGTTTTACAGGTAGAACTGGCATTACGAAGAGCGATGAGATTTGAGAGGAACTACTGAGACATAATGGATCCATTTGCTTACAGTGGCGAACATTTGTTGAGATATTATAGGTTTCCCAGACAAGAACTCCTTCACTGGTGTGCAAGAGTTGAACCACTAGTTGGACCAGCGACAAGAAGATCCCGTGCTGTGCCATGTCATTTGCAAGTGTTAATGACATTCAGATTTTATGCAAGTGGCTCATTTCAGAGTGTGTTGGCAGACACATTAGGCTTAACACAGGGACGTGTGAGCAGAATAATTAAGAGTGGCACACATGTTGTACAGAAAATCTCTTAAGGAAGTTAAGATCCCAAGCGGTAAGCAAAGAGAGGGAATTTTTCGTTTCTACTGCTTACATCTGTAAATGGAGAAATGGCGTTCCCCCAAGCTAGACCCTGTTTTGGATCATATAGCCCCGCTAGGTTACAGGAGCGCCCTACCACTTCCGGCACGGCAGTCCCGGGCGGGGCTAGAACTCGCAATCCTCTGATTACGAGCTCGATGCTTTACCACTGAGGTATTGTGCCCCCTTACATCTGTAAAAATGCAGACCGATGCACTGTTCATTAAAACATGGTTTAAGTCTGTGGGAGTTGTAATGATGCAGTCTGAAGCCAATGATATACTGTATAGTTTATTCAAGTACAAGGGTCTCAGTTTGGATCTCGATATTTTCAAAATTATCATTACGTTTTGTTATTATGATGTGGATCTTTCACCCCACACTATAGTTATACCTAAGGTGATGTGATTGTTCTTCAGCACTGTCTGTCTGTCGAGCCAACCCTGTATTAACGCCATCACCTCATGTATAATATGTGCTCGACGAAATCGCTTGGTAGGGGACTCGTCACTTGTCATGTCTTGTATGTCATGGGATGAATATCGTAGTTGTTTAAGTGATGTAATGGCGCGCTTGGATAAGTGTATTTAACATTCCATTTTGATTGGCTCAATCTTTCAAGGTTTATGAAATCTCTCTTCTGATTGGCTCAGCGACTATTAGTTGGGTTACATTATGAACGATAGAAACGGAACGAACGGATTTAACGATCGCATCATCGTGAGCTACGAGCGTTGCCGCGAGCGTTAGAAGATACACCTTAGCAGTTGTCGTAGCTCACGATCAAAGATGGCCGCTATGAGCGCGTTACGATGATCATAGCGGCGTCTCGCAACGATCTTTTGAACATCCCAGCCCAGACTTTTACATGGCCAAAAGGGACAGAAATCAAGTCACTATTAATGACCACTGTGTGCTGGAACGGTCGGGAACTCAGATTGATGGAGACTCTCTCCCACTAGCGGCCTCTTCGGTTGCGTTTATTATATTTCAAGTGGTCAAGTTAAGAATGGTAGCATGCCAAAATGACGGGGCCAGTCTCCAACTCGGCCAACCCAAGCCCAACCTTCGCAATTTTCCTAAATTGCTTCTAAGTTGCACATTAACAAACTACTAGATAAGCTCTATACCACCAGTTCTCAAGGGTTATACAAACCATAAAGTTTGAGTGGGAGGAAATGTGTATTAACAAGACCAAAAGGTAGAAAGCTTCCCCAGCTACTTGCTTTACAGATTAAACCTGAATCAGTTGGCACGTTGTTCAAAAATATATATATATATATATATATATATATATATATATATATATATATATATATATATATATATATATATATATATATATATATATATGGTCCTAATATCAAATCCACAAAACTTGCTCCTTTGTCCCTGTCCAATGTTGTTTGTTCATAATCGTCCCTCTGAGCACATAGTTCAATGGTCCAGTCCTCTGCCATTCCCGACCTTGACTTCCACACTGGGACCTTGACCCACTCACTGGGACTTCGACCTCCACATTTCAACTTTGACCCACTCACTGGTACTTCGACCTCCACACTTGGACCCGCTAGAAGTTAATAGGTATAATGAATAACTATTCTCCCCAATGCAAGTAATCCCTTCACATGATCAGGAAAGTCTCATAATAAAGAAACGAGTTACAACACTAGGCATCTCAAGTAATAACACTAACACATGGCACTACAGACACATACCTCTGCTCAAAATAATACTTATTGTAGGGATAACAAGGAAGAGAAAGTACTATAACAAATACAATAAGCATGAATAACTTTAACTCTAACTAGATTTGCACCGGAACTTAGTTCCGGTCGGTTACTTCCGGCCGGAACCTCAATTTTGATAAAGTTCCGGTTCCGGCCGGAACTGTCATAAAATAACTGGCCGGAACAGGAACTTTTATTTTACATCCAATCATTTATCATACTACTTATAAATTATGTCAACTCTTAACTTCCTGAATTTCTTTCTTACTTATTTCTTCTTAACTCTTCATTTATATTAGTTTGTTAAGAAATTAGGAAGTTAAAATAGTGTAGTTATATTTTAAGAATATTTATTGAAAAAATATGCGGTACAAACATAAACTAGAATTTTTTTGTGAATTAGGATTACAGTAATTCTTCAGTTTTTCAACCAATGTGCAAAAGAAAATGTCACTTCCCTTCATCAATATGTTTAAACTGAAAAATGAGCCGGTGACTGCACTGAACTGAGCTCATTCATTTGCCAGGATCTGCAAGTTGGAAGCGAGGAAGATTATGATGGAGAAATAGTTGTTCTCCTGTTCGAGATAGCAGACGAGAACGTTTCTCCTCGTATATATTACCAGCTTCCGAAAACAGCCTTTCAGAGTAGCTTGAAGATGCTGGACATGACATACTTTCTGGCAACTTTGGATAGTATTGGAAAAAGTAAAGCAGAATCTTTCCGCAATTTCATTAGGTCCTGATACTTTTGAGCTGTTGCACTATTAGCCTACTTGTCAATTTCATTTGCTATATCAGTTAAACTTTCTACAGTCCCTTTACTATGTTGCCACTTCATCATCTGAGTCTTGCTACCTGCACAATTTTCCTGCATATCGTCTTCCTCATCTTCGCTGTAACAGCTCAGGAAGTCACGGTGAATTTCTTCTTGTAAGGTGAACATTGGTTTTGGTTGGGATTCAGTACTGTTTTTGCGATTGTCGTTATCCGCATTGTCGTAAGGCATGTCGATAGATAGTTTAGACTTCATTGCTCTCACTATATATATATATATATATATATATATATATATATATATATATATATATATATATATATATATATATATATATATATATATATATATATATATATAATATATATATATATATATATATATATATATATATATATATATATATATATATATATATATATATATATATATATATATATATATATATATATATATATATATATATATATATATATATATATATATATATATATATATACATATATATATATATATAATATATATATATATATATATATATATATATATATATATATATATATATATATATATAGATATATATAGATATATATATATATATATATATATATCGATATATATAGATATATATATAGAGATATACATATAAATATAGATATATATATATATATATATATATATATGTATATATATATATATATATATATATATAAAAATATATATGTACCCCCTCCACAATATGTCTACCCCGGATGTATATATGTCCCCCCCCAATGCATACATGCCCCCACTAAACTTGCTAGGTCAGCACGCTTTCCCACGCCTGAAGACGGCGTTATTGCATCAGTTGATACCAGGCAGCCTAGACGGGCAGACTATTTTACTGTGAGCTTGTAATAAACTCCTTATCTAGCTGTTTGTACACGGAGTTTCTATCACCAAAGTATTGCAAGTTACATTTGGTAGCAGCGGTGTTTCGAACCATCAGATTCTGACTGCCTCCACCGATTTAGTGACATCACAAGATACACAACGTCTCGCATCTGCCAGCCTCGCCCCTTCTCAGTGCCTCTAGTGGTGTAATACCTGGCTCTGCTTTCCGAGTGTCCAATTTTCTCACCAGTGCTCACCTCTCAAACAACCACACCCATACGCCTTGTTCCTGACAGCACGTGTCACCATCGCCGACCTACGCACCTGTTGCACCTGTTCCCAGCACCTGTTCCGAACTCATCATAACTCCTGCCCCCACGGTGCCACTTATCACTGTCTGCCCACTGCCTGCCCACCACCATTCTCTGCATTTGCAACTCACCAGCTCTACACCTGCCTTGCACCAACATCTGCCCTCACCACCCACAACCGGCCTCCGCCGTCGCCCTCATCTGGTCTGCATTATGGAGCCTCCTAAGCCCGCCACTCCCTGCCGGTGATTCATCGCGGCGTCTCTTCTCCTCTCTGCCCAGCTGTCTCTCCACTGCCGCCCCGCCCCGCCCTGCCCTGCCCCAGCCCAGCTACGCCCAGCCACCCCTGCACGTCATACATCTCGACTCTCTACTGTGTAACTATAGTATATCTTTCCTTTCTATAGAGATTATCCTCGATTTTCTCTACAGATTGGTTATTGTAAATATTCCATCTCATTTCCATTACCCTGTTTTCATCTTCACCTACGTTATTTATACTCCATCTCATCCTTCGCATTTTATTTAAACCATCCATCCCCGCACCTTCATTCATTTTCACACCTCGTGTATTCCATTCTCTCATTGTTTTTTATACATTTCCACCTACGTATCCATCTTCATCCTTTCATCTTCCCTTGCCGCATTAAATGTCATACTTTCCACGTCAACCGCTTGACACCAGCCCTCTCGCCCTGGAAATATCACCTGATCATACCCCGTCTGCCGACTCTAACCCAATCACTCATTTACGAAGTGGCAAAGAGTACCACCGCCCTGTACCTGAGACTCCCGTTTCACTTCCCGCAGAATCACTTTAGTACCCGTCCTACCCTCGTAAATCCAGATACCTCCTCCTCTACTCCTGCCTCTACTCTCCCTTCTTCTTCCTCTACTCCTTCCCCTGTCGTTCCCTCTCCTGCCTCCCTTCATACCCCGTCTTGCTCGCCCTTAACTGCCACTACCTTCTCTCTCTCCCACACCTCTCCTGCCGCCACTTCTACACTTCCAGCCATGGCCAACCCTCCACAGTCTATCTATCTCGACGATGCCAATCGTCCCAAATTTACCGGCCAGGACCCAACTTGGTCTGTCTATGATTTCCTCAGAGAAGTCGAAACAGAAATACACAATAGACAAATAACCGAGGAATCGCTCAAAGTAGCCTACCTCCTCGGTCGCTTGCACCACGGCAAATCGGACATCGGATCCGTGATCCGTGCAGGACATTTCGATAGCATTCGTACCTTTGCTGATTTTCGTACGGAACTCATCAGCCTTTGTTGCCAGCATTCAAATACCGCATCTCTCATGGGATTCATTAATCTCCTAAACCAACTAGATGAGGACTTGCACGTCCCAGCGCAATATGCCAAGCTCTGCGAAGCTGCCGCTGCCATGAAAGCAACTAGTAGCGAGATGCTCCAATTACTGGTAGGCACGAAATGGTTAGAAGACAAGAATGGCGTTCCAATGCTTTCACTCACCAACTTTGCTGACTTAATTGGTTACCTCAGATTCCTTCACTAGCTTACTCCTAAACAGCGAGAGTTAGCCTTGGAAATCCGTTTCAATCCAGGAGATAAAATTATTCAGGTCACTAAAGCCATTCATGAAAGAACCGGTTCAAACTACACGCGTCAGGGCACCACCCAACCCTTGCCTTCCTCAGTCTGTCACACCTCCACTACCCAAGTCCAATCTCATTCCCGTCCCACCACACGCGGCAGACCTGCCGCACATCCTTCTCCTACCGCAGGTCGTGATCCATCTAGCGCCCGACGGAACAGACCATCTTTGATTCTTTGCTGGTACTGTGGTCATCCTGGACATCGAGCATCCAGTTGTGACCGTACATACAGACGTCCTCACTCCCAAACCAGACAGCGTACGCCTTCCTGCTCACGTCGTCCACACTGCAAATACCACAAATCAAGCACGACTCACACCACTGAGGAATGTCGTTACCTCAACCGCCGATAGTCAGGGGAAGCGCCGCGCCCGTATCGGACCAATATCACGTAGAACCAGAAACCCAACTCCCCATCCGCCATGTAGGTCCCATAACATCCTTGGGTTTAGTCATTCTCGGCAGCAGTCATGACATACCAACGTCATTCTTCTTGGACACAGGATCTATAGTAAATCTCATCTCCGAAAATTCCTTACAAATTATTCATCGCCATCACAACCACGTCAGCTTCCTAGAATTACCAGACATTCGCCTATGTGGTGTCAACGGCTCAGAGTTTAAGTTTAAGGGAAGAGTCACCCTTGAAGTCAAACTCCACAGAGACTTGCCCCCTATCCCAATTGAATTTCATGTCACTAATGACTTACAGTATCCCGCAGATGCCCTTATTGGTTTCTCCACCATGGCACAACACTCCATTGCATTATTACCTGTTTGTGGTAGTATAGACATTTCTGGATTCCCGGTTTACACTATGGAATGTCCCCGTCCTGTTCTTACGATCAAATCAGTCCTTCAATTACCTCTGTCCCTATCACTACCAAAAAGTCCAACCCAGCCCAAACCACCACTATCATCATCTGAGAATACAGAGATCATTCCTTTACTGACTGCGAGCAAGGACATAAATTCCTCAATGTCTCCTGATACGTCATCTCAGCCTTCGAACATGGCTCTTACCTCCTCTCCCGACAACACTATCGCTGACTCAGACATGTCTCAGTTACCTACCTCACACAGTCTGAATGATCTTCTCCAACACACAGAGACGAAACGTGCAATAACGAATACGTGCACAATTTTGTTACCGCATAAGTTCACCAAAGTCTCTGTTTGTGTTGCCGGTGCGAAAGGAGTGGATGTACTACCCCTACCTGAGACGTGTTGTGTGAATGGCTTGACTTATGAGTCAGCGTGGTGTACAGTCTTAGAGGACAGTTTATGCTACCTGTACTTGCTCAATGTCACAAATGCTCCACTAAAACTTAAAATTGGTGTAAATTTTGGAGACTTCCTAGTATACCCAGCGGCCGTAAAGGTGTGCCAGGATTCCTCAATTCCCACTATTCAGACTGATGATACGCCAATCGGTGTATTTACTATTAACTCTACGGGATCTGCGCCGACATATTCACCCGATATGCTCTCACATCTCACTTGCACAGATTTCCCAGAAAATACACCTCAACTCCTCGACCTTCTGACCTCGTACAGAAACGTGGTTGCCTTACCCGGTGAACCGATGGGTAGAACAGACCTTGTCAAACATACAATTGAACTACTATCAGGAACTCAGCCGATTTACATACCAGCGTATCGATTTCCTCACAGTCAGAGAAAGTAGACAGATCAAATGGTACAGAACATGTTAGACCAAGACATTATTGAACCCTCCGTCAGTCCATGGAATAGCCCACTTTTCTTAGTACCAAAGAAGGACGGCAACTTTAGACCAGTAGTCGACTATCGTAAGGTCAGTTCTGTCACCGTTCCAGACCGTTTCCCGTTACCTGTCCTCACTGATTTGCTAGAATCCATTGGTGAAAATAACGTATTCTTTTCATCTTTAGACCTTCTCAGCGGGTACTGGCAGGTCGAAATGGAAGAATCCTCTCGCCCAGTTACAGCCTTTAGCAACCCTTCCGAACATTTTCAGTTTAAGAGACTCCCTTTTGGTCTGAGAAATGCTCCATCTGTGTTCATGCGACTTATCCATTCAGTCTTCAGCAGTATGATGGGACACTCTCTTTTTGCTTTCCTAGATGATATCATTGTTGTGAGTAAATCCATCCCTGATCATTTTACCAAACTCCAGCAAGTCTTTGAACGCCTCCAGCTCGCAGGCCTGAAAATCAATCTCAGTAAATATGACTTCCTGCGAAAGAAAATCAAATTCCTAGGCCATGTCGTAGATGCACAAAGCATTCATACTAATGAGGATAAAACTAAGGCGATTATTAACTTCCCAGAACCTACCACTACCGAAGCTGTACGAAGTTTCCTGGGCCTCAGTGGCTATTATCGTTGCTACATACGGGATTATGCAAAGATCGCCGCTCCTCTGACCCACTTACTCAAGCAGAATGTGCCCTTTGTTTGGACTAACGACCAGTCACAGGCCTTCCAAAAGCTAAAGACAGCTCTTGTAAATGCCCCTGTTCCAGCGTTCCCTGATTATACCACACCCTTCTTTCTCTGCACAGACGCCTCAGGCACTGGACTTGGTGCCGTTTTGATGCAACTCGATGAAGCATCAAGGAAGCGCGTAATAGCGTATGCTAGTCGCACCCTTACAACCGCTGAGCGTAACTACAGTGTCACAGATCTCGAAGCGCTAGCGGTAATCTGGTCCTTGAAACATTTCAGAGATATAGTTTATGGTTATCCAGTGCATATCCAAACAGACCACCTTCCACTATGTGATTTGTTCAAGAACCGGAACCTAACAGGTAGGCTAGCTAGGTGGTCCGTCATCATCCAGGACTTCAATCCCACTTTTCAATATGTACCAGGCAAGTTGAATGTAGTTGCAGACGCACTCTCCCGTCACGTAGCAGCAGCTATAACATCACTGCAGCCTGAAATAAATGAAAACACTACACTAACGTCAGAAGTTATTCGAAACTTTCAGCGCCAAGACCCCATGTGGTCCAAAGTCATTTATTTCCTAGAATCTGGCGATGCCTCGACCTTACCTACTCTGCCAGTATCACTAGATGAGTTCATGCTAGATGATGATCTCTTGTACAGGAAAACACTGCTAACAGGCAAAGATATGCCCAATCGCGAAGTACACCAACTTGCTGTCCCCACTGCCCTGATACCAAAGGTTCTTCATATTGTTCATAATACTCCTCAAGCTTCCCATCCAGGTAAAGACCGATGCTTGCACCAAGCACGTCTCAAATACTATTGGCCAACCATGCGCCGTGATATCAATGCCCACTGTGACTCTTGCCTCTCCTGCCACCGCCACAAAGGATCAACCGGCTTACCAGCACCTCTCTTACAATACCCAATCCCGTCACGACCATGGGAAAGTGTCTCAATCGATTTCTTAAAACTACCTCTCACAGAATCTGGTGCTGAGTACTTGTTCGTAGCGGTCGACCAATTCTCCCGCTACTGTGTCCTCGTACCCCTCTCCGACAAGACCGCAAAGAGTGTTGCACGTGCCCTTGTAGATCACGTAATTTGCCCGTTCAGTACCCCTCATACCATACTTACTGACAACAATACAGAGTTCAACAATAGCCTTCTAGATGAGATCTGTCGCCGCTTTCATATCAGTAAGTGCAATGTCGTGCCTAACCATCCGGCTTCCAATGGCCTTGTAGAACGCCACAACCGTAAAATCTTAGAGTGCCTCAGACATCTAGGCTCCCATAGTTCGTCCTGGGATGACTGGATTCCCCAAGTGGCATCCTCCATCAATAGCTCCATCAATGCATCCATTGCTGAATCTCCCTTCTTCGTCCTCTTTGGTTTTGACAAGGACCTCCCATACTCTCTCTTATCCTCAAAGCCAGAACCCATCTACAACATGGATGATTATGTTAAACTAAAATTGGCCAACTTCCAGACAATCCACCAGTATGTCCAATCCACTTTGGCTTCCTCTCAGGAGGACATGCTGCAGTGCCAACATAAGTCCGCCTCTCCAATCACCATCAATGTAGGCGATCTTGTCTTTGCTCATTCCCATACGTGTTCCTCTAAGTTGGATGACAAATTTACAGGGCCCCACCGCGTCCTCACTCAACAAGGCAACAAACTTCACCTCCAGGACCTGTCCACTAGGGACACCAGATGGGTCCACATCGATGACTTAAAGCGAGCACCCCGTGGCCTCGTCTTGGAAGAGTCACTTACACAACCTCTTGCCCCCTCTTCCCCTCCTCCCATCCCTCAGTCTACCTTGTCTCCACCTATCCCTCAGTCTCCTTCCTCTCCACCTCCACCTGCTCATTCATCAACCAATCACTATCGGTCCAAACTGCACTCTGCCCATCAACCTCTTCACGATCTCCCCCATTAACTCTACCCTGATTTTCTAGGTACGATGTTAGCGATCTCCCTGCTGGCAGTGCTGACCCTCCTGGGGTCTGGGTCAGGTCAGGACGATGGTGGAGTACGTCCCGGGGCCTTGGTCGGCTCAGGAGGTGAGGTCTCCTTGCTCTACGATCTTGCGCCCCTGGCCGACGTAGCCATTGCCCTACCTGCCTACGCGCACCAGCTCCACGGAATCAGAACCATCTCACGGCCCTCATGGGGACACAACCCGAATGAGTATCTCTATAACCTTTTCCTCCCACTCTCCTGGCAATTACAATACGTAAGTAACAGATTCACTGAGCTCAATGACACATTTTCCATTCAGACACCCGTGGGTCATTCTCGTGTGAAACGAGGTCTCTTCGACTTTGGCGGTGAGATTCTGAGTGGCTTGTTTGGCGTTGCTACAGCCCGTGACATTTCTGGCTTCAAATCTGATCTCACTCATTTAGCTTCAGCCCTAGAATCACAACGCTGAGTCATTAAAATCAAACACACTATGTTACAGAAGCTCACAACCCAACTCAATGAAATCACGTCTACTCTAAACAATTTCACCGATATCTTACAACGCCACCTTTCAGATCTCAACGTTATCTCTCAGTTCTTCTACCTCAAACTCAACATGGATAATCTCCAACTAGCCATTGACTCTCTCTTGTCTCAAGTCTCTGCCTTGGTTCGTATCCTGGTCGATGCTATCAATGGACGTGTCACTGCCGACTTAGTACCTGTCTCAGCTCTCCGTTCTGTCCTGGAATGGGCTCACTCCACCTTCAGTCTCTCCCCAGTCCTCCGTTACTCCTCCCTTGAATATTATTACCCTGTTCTCGAAGCCACTCTTCTCGCCACATACGTCGCCATCCATATTCCTCTCCATTCTGCCATAACCTTTAACATTTTCCACATCATTCCCTTCCCTTTCCGCCTCAACAACTCCTTGTTACAGGTATCTGTTCCTTCAGAATATTTCCTCCTCTCCCATGATCATCTTTCAGCTGCCTTCCTTTCTTCCACAGACCTCCAGCAATGTTCCTCCCTTACTCCGACCTCTCGTCTCTGTGCTGCCCACCTTTTCGCTATCTTCCCTAGCAGTGCTACACCCTGTGAGTCTGCTTTAGTTCGCAACCATTCCATCTACTCGGCCTGTTCTTTTGTCCCAGCTCCTGACCTCCCAGTCCACCATGCTCACCTCAACCATGTCCAGTACTTCTTCTTTGCTGTTCTCATCTCTGTCACAATCATGTGTCCTGGTTCTTCGGTTCGATCCGTCCCCGCTCGTGGTCTCTACAAAGCACCTGACTATTGTACCGTCAAATCAGAGTCCGTCATCACTTACGCCACTCGCTATCACCGGACTGTTCGTAAACACTCCTATGACATCTTTCAACCAATCGACATGCCTTCTACCCTACCATCTGCCAACATTACCATCCCCTCCCCTAACTTGCGCATGCTAACCTTCCTCAATGACAGTGATTTCATTATGGATCAATTTTCTCTGGCCTTCAGCCGTTCATGGGTTCATCCAACAGTTGTGTTTCCCTCTGTGGTTATCGCTTTCATAGGTTTTCTACTCATCATCTGTGCAGTGCATTGTTGTGTCAGAAAAATGGAACGTTGACTCCAGGAAATCAGAGTCGCTACCGGCATAGTACGCCCTACACACGACGTAGAAACTCCCCGTACTTAGTGCCCTCACATTCAGTGACTACCATTGCCATCTAACAATTAACCAAGCTGTGAACAGCACTCTGCCTACTAGAAAATGATGGTATTTCTTTCATGCATTACTGAGTGACAGTGTATCCTACAGAAAATACGAAAAAAAAAAAAATGAAGGACGAACAACAATAGAACTCTCATATCTACTACTATTATTGTATAATTCTCATTATGTCTTATTCCTTGTATATCTTATATGTATATATCCTTCTAATTCCCTCCCCTCAACATGGCCATGTCTCCCCTACTGCCCCTGTATCATACTTATCCCTTGTACAAACCTCCCGGTCCTGCCTTACTACTATAATCAAACACCATTTAACTCCCGGTGTCAGGAGACACCGTCTCAACTACCCGGGGGAGTAGTGTACCCCCTCCACAATATGTCTACCCCCGAAGTATATATGTCCCCCCCCAATGCATACATGCCCCCACTAAACTTGCTAGGTCAGCACGCTTTCCCACGCCTGAAGACGGCGTTATTGCATCAGTTGATACCAGGCAGCCTAGACGGGCAGACTATTTTACTGTGAGCTTGTAATAAACTCTTTATCTAGCTGTTCGTACACGGAGTTTCTATCACCAAAGTATTGCAAGTTACATATATATATATATATATATATATATATATATATATATAAAATATATATAAATATATAATATATATAGTAACTTCCGAGAGAAAAAGAGGGTTAGGAAACAGAGTGAAGACGAAGATATTGAGAGAGAGAGAGAGAGAGAGAGAGAGAGAGAGACATCATGGAGGAATAAAGATCTAGATGAAGACAATGAACACAGAAAATGAGGGAGACATTGGCGTAAATCTCTGCCTGTGCATTCTTTCTTTCAAAAACTGTATCTTTCATCCTGCAGCTGTGTGAGTTATGAAGATGTAACAATTTCTGCTCCGCTTGCACCATCACAAATACGTAATTGAATGGAGTCTAGATCGTGCCGAAACTTTTGTATTTTTATCTAAATATAGTGCTTTGTAACGTGGGTAAGATATGATATACCCATACAGAATTTAACTTGAAGGATTGAGATATTATGGAGATTCAAAGACGAGAGGCCTGAGTTTTCGCCATTGGCAAGGAAATAATAAAAAGGAAATTGTGTCATATAGGATGGAAGTAAATGAATTAAAAGTGTGTAAGGCTAATGACGGACACCAGCACAAGCGAGGGAACAGTTTCTAAGGTGTTTGTGAGCATGTTGATCCTACTTCATTAGCTTGAGTGGTGAGGAAGGAGTTGAGAGAAGTGAGTTATGAGACAAAAGTTTAGTGACGTGTAGAAGAGATAGACTGAAAGGCAGATGGGTTGGAAGGAAAAGCAAATAGGAAGACTGAGTAGTAGTGGTAGCAGCAGGAGTAGTAATAGTAGTAGTAGTGGGAGTAGTAGTTGTAGTAAAAGTAGTAGTTTCGGTAGTAGTGACACAAAGTTTATTTGAATGTAAACCAATTAGATTCCGAGGTGAAATTACCCCCGCCTTCCATCCACCATTGCCTTTCAGGGAATAAGGAGGGAGCTGAGAGGAATCTCAATAACCGGGCAGAGAGAGAAGACGCCCAAATCTTTCACTGTCACAGTGCGAAGCACCCCTCTGCAGTTCCAAGAAAAACTGAATATGTGGGAAGCATAAAACCGAAAGGGAGGTGAGGTAACCCAGGAACAAGATGAACAGACAAAGTGAGGGAATGAGAAAGGGATCAGGTGAGATGCGGGCTGGCAGAAACAAGAGGAGGGATTAGTTTAGATGAGGGGAAGGAGTAGAGCTAGGAGTACATAACACATACCAGGAGAAAGAAAAGACAGCAGAAAGCCTACCTGCCAAAAATTAGTGCTTTGAAAATAATAATCGTCATCATCATCATCCGGGCCTTCTTCTCCACCGTAGGGCAGATTGAGGAAAACAAAATAATTATAATAACAATAATAATAATAATAATAATAATTAGAACACCGTAAAATTATCCAAGGACTATCAGTCAATCTATTTATCTATTGGCAGACGCCTTAATCCCTTAAGGGGTAGCCACAAACAAATCGCCTCCATGTCGCCCTGCCCCCTGCCATTTCACTGCCCTGCTCCTAGCTCACACCCCCTCTCTCATATACCTGTCCACTCCATTCCTCCATCTCATCCTGGGCCTCCCCCTCCCTCTCCCCCCCTCCACCTCACTCACATACATTCTCCTCGTTAGTCTCTCACTCTCTATCCTCTCCACGTGGCCAAACCACCTCAGTGTGTTTCTCCTAACGATTCCTATCACATCCACACCACAATGATCCTTCACTTCCTCATTTGGCAACCTGTCTCTCCATGTGACTCCACAAGCTCCTCTCAAATAACTCATTTCCACAGCTCTCACTCTTGACTTCTGTCCCTCCAGCAAGGTCCAAGCTTCGCTTCCATACATTCGAGTTGGTACCACAATACTGTCATGTAGTAACTTTTTCACCTCCATGCTCACTTCCCTGCTTCTTATCACTGCTTTCAAGGAACCAGCAACCTTTCTTCCTTGATGTAACCTTTCAAGCACTTCACCCTCTAAACTTCCATCCTTACTCGTCACTCTACCCAAGTACGTAAACGAACTCCAATTTTCAATTTCCTCCTCATCCAACCTCACTCTACATTCATTGACTTTACCTCTCTCGAAGACCATAACTTCACTCTTCCCTACATTCACCTTTAGATCCCGTTTCTTACACACTCTCCCAAACTCATCCACCAAGCCATGCAGCTCCTCTTCGTCTTCACTTAACAACACATTAACATCTGCAAACAACAGTACAGGGGGTTTCCAAACACTGCTCTCTTTCATCAGGGCCATTCCAACATCCACTACCCTACCTTGTATCTCTTTTATGACCTCATCCATTACAGATTGAACAACCATGGAGACATGACACATACTTGTTTGTATCCAACCTTCAAATAGAAAAATTCACTCAGCTCACTATCCACACTCACTGCAGCCTCAGCACCCTCATACAATCTCTTCACGGCATTCAGCAACTTCCCATCTACTTCATATATTCTTAATACTTTCCTCAATCCTTGTCTATCCACCCTGTCATATGCTTTCTCCAAATCCATGAAAGCCGCAAACAACATCTATCCCTTCCCTAGAAACTTTTTCACTAAAGATCTAAGAATGAATATCTGATCTACACAACAACCTCTTCCCTTCCTAAAGCCTCCCTGTTCTTCTCCAACAAATTCCTCTGTTATTTCCCTATCTCTGTCAATAAGTATCCTACCATATAGTTTTCCTATTGCACTAAGAAGACAAATGCCCTAATGATTATCATATACTTCTTTTTCCCCCTTTCTTTTGTACAGCGGAATAATTATACCTGACTTCCAATCCTCCGGGACTCTACCTTCCTTCCAGACCAATCTGCACGTCTTCCGCATCCATTCTGCTACTATCTCTCCCCCATGCCTCAGCATTTCACCACACACTCCATCAATTCCTGGGACTTTCCTCATTTTACATAATAGCAAGTGCTTCTTGGAAATACTGTGAGACAGGTAAATCTGTGTTTTTCCTTAGGTAAATCAGGGTGGTGAATGCATCTCTCATAGGACATTGTCTTCCATTTTCGTCCACAACATGACCTCTGTATCGTGTTGCATAGTCTTACATACAAGTTATGATTTATGAAATCACAGTTAGTCAAGAAAAAGGATACAGTGGTATCAAGGAGCAGTATTAATACACATCTCATTCCTTCATACTGTTACGTATTGGCAGGCTATTGCTTTTGTACGTTAAGTTGATTCAAATATATTACTAAGGTTATTATATATTGATGCACAGTCCATATTATTAACCACTTAACGCAGATATATGAATTTGTCTGTCATCCAGGCTACTGTCAGTCTCACTATTCGCACTCCATCCTTTTCACCCAGCACTCTTTCCCACCCACCTATCTCCTCTCACCTTATCCTTCATTCTAATTATCATTCATAGATATAAGCCACTGTCTCTCACCCTGCCCTAGACTACCGGATCTCGTTCATCTCTACTCACCATCCCTGATAATCCACTATCCCTTCACTGCTTATGCAACATTTACGGCAATTCTGTGGCAATCGTGTGGAGAGAGAAGGGGAGAGAGAGAGAGAGAGAGAGAGAGAGAGAGAGAGAGAGAGAGACAGACAGACAGACAGACAGACACACACACACACACACACACACACACACACACACACACACACACACACACACACACACACACACACACACACACACACACACACACACACACACAGACAGGGAAATGAACGAATACGAAAGAAAAAGAACTGATCAGAAACATGCTCAGTGACTAGGGCCACTCACCAATTAATTTATCATTCAAGCCTTCAGAATCTACCTCCTTTGACTCACTTAAAAAAATAGTCCTTCGGACAACAGAGGATTATTCACTGAGAACAAGAGGGCAATCATCAAGCTCCTCTCTCTCTCTCTCTCTCTCTCTCTCTCTCTCCGAGATTAATAAAAGGTTAGCAAAATCAGAGAGCTAACTATAGTATATCTTTCCTTTCTATAGAGATTATCCTCGATTTTCTCTACAGATTGGTTATTGTAAATATTCCATCTCATTTCCATTACCCCGTTTTCATCTTCACCTACGTTATTTATACTCCATCTCATCCTTCGCATTTTATTTAAACCATCCATCCCCGCACCTTCATTCATTTTCACACCTCGTGTATTCCATTCTCTCATTGTTTTTTATACATTTCCACCTACGTATCCATCTTCATCCTTTCATCTTCCCTTGCCGCATTAAATGTCATACTTTCCACGTCAACCGCTTGACACCAGCCCTCTCGCCCCGGAAATATCACCTGATCATACCCCGTCTGCCGACTCTAACCCAATCACTCATTTACGAAGTGGCAAAGAGTACCACCGCCCTGTACCTGAGACTCCCGTTTCACTTCCCGCAGAATCACTTACTACCCGTCCTACCCTCGTAAATCCAGATACCTCCTCCTCTACTCCTGCCTCTACTCTCCCTTCTTCTTCCTCTACTCCTTCCCCTGTCGTTCCCTCTCCTGCCTCCCTTCATACCCCGTCTTGCTCGCCCTTAACTGCCACTACCTTCTCTCTCTCCCACACCTCTCCTGCCACCACTTCTACACTTCCAGCCATGGCCAACCCTCCATAGTCTATCTATCTCGACGATGCCAATCGTCCCAAATTTACCAGCCAGGACCCAACTTGGTCTGTCTATGATTTCCTCAGAGAAGTCGAAACAGAAATACACAATAGACAAATAACCGAGGAATCGCTCAAAGTAGCCTATCTCCTCGGTCGCTTGCACCACGGCAAATCGGACATCGGATCAGCGATTCGTGCAGGACATTTCGATAGCATTCGTACCTTTGCTGATTTTCGTACGGAACTCATCAGCCTTTGTTGCCAGCATTCAATTACCGCGTCTCTCATGGGATTCATTAATCTCCTAAACCAACTAGATGAGGACTTGTGCATCCCAGCGCAATATGCCAAGCTCCGCGAAACTGCCGCTGCCATGAAAGCAACTAGTAGCGAGATGCTCCAATTACTGGTAGGCACGAAATTGTTAGAAGACAAGAATGGCGTTCCAATGCTTTCACTCACCAACTTTGCTGACTTAATTGGTTACCTCAGATTCCTTCACTGGCTTACTCCTAAACAGCGAGAGCTAGCCTTGGAAATTGGTTTCAATCCAGGAGATAAAATTATTCAGGTCACTAAAGCCATTCATGAAAGAACCGGTTCAAACTACACGCGTCAGGGCACCACCCAACCCTTGCCCTTCTCAGTCTGTCACACCTCCACTACCCCAGACCAATCTCGCTCCCATCCCACCACACGCGGCAGACCTGCCACACATCCTTCTCTTACCGCAGGTCGTGATCCATCCAGCGCCCGACGGAACAGACCATCTTCGATTCTTTGCTGATACTGTGGTCATCCTGGACATCGAGCATCCAGTTGTGACCGTACATACAGACGTCCTCACTCCCAAACCAGACAGCGTACGCCTTCCCGCTCACGTCGTCCACACTGCAAATACCACAAATCAAGCACGACTCACACCACTGAGGAATGTCGTTACCTCAACCGCCAACAGTCGGGGGAAGCGCCGCGCCCGTATCGGACCAATATCACGTAGAACCAGAAACCCAACTCCCCATCCGCCATGTAGGTCCCATAACATCCTCAGGTTTAGTCATTCTCGGCAGCAGTCATGACATACCAACGTCATTCTTCTTGGACACAGGATCTATAGTAAATCTCATCTCCGAAAATTCCTTACAAATTATTCATCGCCATCACAACCACGTCAGTTTCCTAGAACCACCAGACATTCGCCTATGTGGTGTCAACGGCTCAGAGTTTAAGGTTAAGGGAAGAGTCATCCTTGAAGTCAAACTCCACAGAGATTTGCCCCCTATCCCAATTGAATTTCATGTCACTAATGACTTGCAGTATCCCGCAGATGCCCTTATTGGTTTCTCAACCATGGCACAACACTCCATTGCATTATTACCTGCTTGAGGTAGTATAGTCATTTCTGGATTCCCGGTTTACACTATGTAATGTCCCCGTCCTGTTCTTACAATTCAAATCAGTCCTTCAATTACCTCTGTCCCTATCACTACCAAAAAGTCCAACCCAGCCCAAACCACCACTATCATCATCTGAGAATACAGAGATCATTCCTTTACTGACTGCAAGCAAGGACATAAATTCCTCAATGTCTCCTGATACGTCATCTCAGCCTTCGAACATGGCTCTTACCTCCTCTCCCGACAACACTATCGCTGACTCAGACATGTCTCAGTTACCTACCTCACACAGTCTGAATGATCTTCTCCAACACGCAGAGATGAAACGTGCAGTAACGAATACGTGCACAATTTTGTTACCGCATGAGTTCACCAAAGTCTCTGTTTGTGTTGCCGGTGCGAAAGAAGGAGAGGATGTACTACCCCTACCTGAGACGTGTTGTGTGAATGGCTTGACTTATGAGTCAGCATGGTGTACAGTCTTAGAGGACAGTTTATGCTACCTGTACTTGCTCAGTGTCACAAATGCTCCATTAAAACTTAAAAGTGGTGTAAAGATTGGAGACTTCCTAGTATACCCAGTGGCCGTAAAGGTGTGCCAGGATTCCTCAATTCCTACTATTCAGACTGATGATACACCAATCGGTGTATTTACTATTAACTCTACGGGATCTGCACCGACATATTCACCCGATATGCTCTCACATCTCACTTGCAAAGATTTCCCAGAAAATATGCCTCAACTCCTCGACCTTCTGACCTCGTACAGAAACGTGGTTGCCTTACCCGGTGAACCGATGGGTAGAACAGACCTTGTCAAACATACGATTGAACTACTACCAGGAACTCAGCCGATTTACATACCAGCGTATCGATTTCCTCACAGTCAGAGAAAGCAGACAGATCAAATGGTACAGAACATGTTAGATCAAGACATTATTGAACCCTCCGTCAGTCCATGGAATAGCCCACTTTTCTTAGTACCAAAGAAGGACGGCAACTTTAGACCAGTAGTCGACTATTGTAAGGTCAATTCTGTCACCATTCCAGACCGTTTCCTGTTACCTGTCCTCACTGATTTGCTAGAATCCCTTGGTGAAAATAACGTAGTCTTTTCATCTTTAGACCTCCTCAGTGGGTACTGGCAGGTCGAAATGGAAGAATCCTCTCGCCCAGTTACAGCCTTTAGCACCCCTTCCGGACATTTTCAGTTTAAGAGACTCCCTTTTGGTCTGAGAAATGCTCCATCTGTGTTCATGCGACTTATCCATTCAGTCTTCAGCGGTATGATGGGACACTCTCTTTTTGCTTACCTAGATGATATCATTGTTGTGAGTAAATCCATCCCTGATCATTTTACCAAACTCCAGCAAGTCTTTGAACGCCTCCAGCTTGCAGGCCTGAAAATCAGTCTCAGTAAATGTGACTTCCTGCGAAAGAAAATCAAATTCCTAGGCCATGTCGTAGATGCACAAGGCATTCATACTAATGAGGATAAAACTAAGGCGATTATTAACTTCCCAGAACCTACCACTACCGAAGCTGTACGAAGTTTCCTGGGCCTCAGTGGCTATTATCGTTGCTACATATGGGATTATGCAAAGATCGCCGCTCCTCTGACCCACTTACTCAAGCAGAATGTGCCCTTTGTTTGGACTAACGACCAGTCACAGGCCTTCCAAAAGCTAAAGACAGCTCTTGTAAATGCCCCTGTTCTGGCATTCCCTGATTATACCACACCCTTCCTTCTCTGCACAGACGCCTCAGGCACTGGACTTGGTGATGTTTTGATGCAACTCGATGAAGCATCAAGGAAGCGCGTAATAGCGTATGCTAGTCGCACCCTTACAACTGCTGGACGTAACTACAGTGTCACAGATCTCGAAGCGCTAGCGGTAATCTGGTCCTTGAAACATTTCAGAGATATAGTCTATGGTTATCCAGTGCATATCCAAACAGACCACCTTCCACTATGTGATTTGTTCAAGAATCGCAACCTAACAGGTAGGTTAGCTAGATGGTCTGTCATCATCCAGGACTTTAATCCCACTTTTCAATATGTACCAGGCAAGTTGAATGTAGTCGCAGACGCACTCTCCCGTCACGTAGCAGCAGCTATAACATCACTGCAGCCTGAAATAAATGAAAACACTACACTAACGTCAGAAGTTGTTCGAAACTTTCAGCGCCAAGACCCCATGTGGTCCAAAGTCATTTATTTCCTAGAATCTGGCGATGCCTCGACCTTACCTACTCTGCCAGTATCACTAGATGAGTTCATGCTAGATGATGATCTCTTGTACAGGAAAACACTGCTAACAGGCAAAGATATGCCCAATCGCGAAGTACGCCAACTTGTTGTCCCCACTGCCCTGATACCAAAGGTTCTTCATATTGTTCATAATACTCCTCAAGCTTCCCATCCAGGTAAAGACCGATGCTTGCGCCAAGCACGTCTCAAATACTATTGGCCAACCATGCGCCGCGATATCAATGCCCACTGTGACTCTTGCCTCTCCTGCCACCACCACAAAGGATCAACCGGCTTACCAGCACCTCTCTTACAATACCCAATCCCGTCACGACCATGGGAAACTGTCTCAATCGATCTCTTAAAACTACCTCTCACAGAATCTGGCGCTGAGTACTTGTTCGTAGCGGTCGACCACTTCTCCCGCTACTGTGTCCTCGTACCCCTCTCCGACAAGACCGCGAAGAGTGTTGCACGTGCCCTTGTAGATCACGTAATTTGCCCGTTCA
>NC_137025.1:36314913-36372413 GCF_032717465.1 Coenobita brevimanus | reverse complement strand
CCACACCACAATGATCCTTCACTTCCTCATTTGGCAATCTGTCTCTCCATGTGACTCCACATGCTTCTTCAAATAACTCATTTCCACAGCTCTCACTCTTGACTTCTGTCCCTCCAGCAAGGTCCAAGCTTCGCTTCCATACATTCGAGTTGATACCACAGTACTGTTATGTAGTAACTTTTTCACCTCCATGCTCACTTCCCTGCTTCTTATCACTGCTTTCAAGGAACCAGCAACCTTTCTTCCTTGATGTAACCTTTCAAGCACTTCACCCTCTAAACTTCCATCCTTACTCGTCACTCTACCCAAGTACTTAAACGAACTCCCATTTTCAGTTTCCTCCTCATCCAACCTCACTCTACATTCATTGACTTTACCTCTCTCGAAGACCATAACTTCACTCTTCCCTACATTCACCTTTAGATCCCGTTTCTTACACACTCTCCCAAACTCATCCACCAAGCCTTGCAGCTCCCCTTCGTCTTCAATTAACAACACATTAACATCTGCAAACAACAGTACAGGGGATTTCCAAACACTATTCTCTTTCATCAGGGCCATTCCAACATCCACTGCCCTACCTTGTATCTCTTTTATGACCCCATCCATTACAGATTGAACAACCATGGAGACATGACACATACTTGTTTGTATCCAACCTTCAAATAGAAAAATTCACTCAGCTCACTATCCACACTCACTGCAGCCTCAGCACCCTCATACATCCTCTTCACAGCATTCAGCAACTTCCCATCTACTTCATATATTCTTAATACTTTCCTCAATCCTTGTCTATCCACCCTGTCATATGCTTTCTCCAAATCCATGAAAGCCGCAAACAACATCTATCCCTTCCCTAGAAACTTTTTCACTAAAGATCTAAGAATGAATATCTGATCTACACAACCTTTTCCCTTCCTAAAGCCTCCTTGTTCTTCTCCAACAAATTCCTCTGTTATTTCCCTATCTCTGTCAATAAGTATCCTACCATATAGTTTTCCTATTGCACTAAGAAGACAAATGCCCTAATGGTTATCATATACTTCTTTTTCCCCCTTTCTTTTGTACAGCGGAATAATTATACCTGACTTCCAATCCTCCGGCACTCTACCTTCCTTCCAGGCCAATCTGCACGTCTTCCACATCCATTCTGCTACTATCTCTCCCCAATGCCTCAGCATTTCACCACACACTCCATCAATTCCTGGGACTTTCCTTATTTTACATAATAGCAAGTGCTTCTTGGAAATACTGTGAGACAGGTAAATCTGTGTTTTTCCTTAGGTAAATCAGGGTGGTGAATGCATCTCTCATAGGACACTGTCTTCCATTTTCGTCCACAACATGACCTCTGTATCGTGTTGCATAGTCTTACATACAAGTTATGATTTATGAAATCACAGTTAGTCAAGAAAAAGGATACAGTGATATCAAGCAGCAGTATTAATACACATCTCATTCCTTCATACTGTTACGTATTGGCAGGCTATTGCTTTTGTACGTTAAGTTGATTCAAATGTATTACTAAGGTTATTATATATTGATGCACAGTCCATATTATTAACCACTTAACGCAGATATATGAATTTGTCTGTCATCCAGGCTACTGTCAGTCTCACTATTCGCACTCCATCCTTTTCACCCAGCACTGCTTCCCATCCACCTCTCTCCTCTCACCTTATCCTTCATTCTAATTATCATTCATAGATATAGGCCACTGTCTCTCACCCTGCCCTAGACTACCGGGTCTCGTTCATCTCTACTCACCATCCCTGATAATCCACTATCCCTTCACTGCTTATGCAACATTTAAGGCAATTCTGTGGCAATCGTGTGGAGAGAGAAGGAGAGAGAGAGAGAGAGAGAGAGAGAGAGAGAGAGAGAGACAGACAGACAGACAGACAGACACACACACACACAGACAGAAAGAGACAGAGACAGAGAAAGAGGGAGAGAGACAGAGAGAGAGGAAGGGGGGAACTAAACGAGTAAACATACATTTCGGAAAAGGAATATAAACACTTAAATATTGAAATGAAGAGGAATCGATTATCGGCGATGGGATATACGTGAAGGAAAGACGAATGCAAATGTAGAAATGACGTGAGGTGGAAGGAATGGAGACAGAATGGTGGGTGAGGGGTGAGAGAGCAACTGAGGGAGAGGGAGAGAATGAATAAAAGGGTGGAGAGGAAATGAAAGAGAAAATGAGAAGAGAAGGAAGAGGAGAAAGGCTTTATGGGGAACCAGTGTGCCTGAAGATATTAGAGAAAAATACAGAGACAGAGACGTCAGTAAACGGAGGATAGGAATATATATGAATATACCAGTTTCCTATGACTCTTGTTTTCCTTAATATCATCCTCTGCCTTTTTTATTTCCGTCTTATTCTAAACTTACACCATTCGTATCGCACCTTTCTCCAGCTAAGTGCACCAACAATTCATGCTCTCTGATTTTGCTAACCTTTTATTAATCTCGGAGAGAGAGAGAAAGAGAGAGAGAGAGAGAGAGAGAGAGAGAGAGAGAGAGAGAGACAGGAGCTTGATGATTGCCCTCTTGTTCTCAGTGAATAATCCTCTGTTGTCCGAAGGACTATTTTAAGTGAGTCAAAGGAGGTAGATTCCGAAGGCTTGAATGGTAAATTAATTGGTGAGTGGCCCTTGTCACTGAGCATGTTTCTGATCAGTTCTTTTTCTTTCGTATTCGTTCATTTCCCTGAATTTCAGTATTCTACCTCTTACCTTCAGTAGGTGGGAAAGCGAGGCGGGACGATGACGATGCCAATGGATGTGGACATGATTGTATGTGGTGTGGTTCACTGGGTAAACACTGTTATTGTGTGTGTGTGTGTGTGTGTGTGTGTGTGTGTGTGTGTGTGTGTGTGTGTGTGTGTAATTAAAACTAATTGATCCATTTGCATCCGAATTGGCTTAAATCAAACTCGATGAGCCTCAATAATCAAACTATTTTTGTTTGTTTGTTTGTTTCGGAGACCAGCAACGTCATTCAGCTCTTTCTCTTTATCCTCCACACACTTTTGTTAACACCCATTCCTTCTCTCTAATGCTTGGGGAAATCAAGGTCATCTTTTTTAACTTTTCTCTGTCAACATATGTCCTATTCGCCCAACTTTTTTTTTTTTTTCCATTGATGACTTACATCAAGTGGAGAAAAACTTGTTGCTTGACATTCCAAGCATACACTCAACTTGCTAAAAATGTACTTTTCTCTTACCCCGCCACTCCTTAATGTGTTTCTTTGCATCTTCTCAATTCTTGTCCTCCTCTTTTTCTCCACCCATCCATCTTTATCCCCACTCGCGCTCACTCTTTCACTTCTTCGAACGTTCTTATCTTACTACCTCCCACACGCTCTCTTGCTCGCCTAGTTGCAGCCAATCATTTTAGTTCTTTCCTACAATTTCATCCCCCCTCCCCACACACACACATACAGAACACATTTTACTCTACATTCTTCTCGTCATTCTTTCTTCCTACAACAGTTCTGTCACTTTCTCCCTCTCACTCCCTTGCTTCTACTATAACATCTTTTCTCTCGTTGTTTCTTTACCACTTGCTCATTCTTTTATGTTTTTTCTCCGTTCTCTTATTGCACTCCTTACCGCTCTCTCTCTTTCTCTCCCTCTCTCTCTCTCTCTCTCTTTCTCTCTCTCTCTCTCTCTCTCTCTCCTTTGTTGTTGTTGTTGTTCTTCTTCTTCTTCTTTTCTTCTATTTCTTCTTTTTCTTCTTGATCTTGTCCTTCTTCTTTTCTTCTTCTTTTTTCTTCTTCTCTTCTTCTTCTTCTATTTCTTCTTCTTCTTCTTCTTCTTCTTCCCCCTTCCATCTCACTCTAACTCCCTCCTCTCTTGCATACTCGTGTCTCCCACTCCAACAATTCCTAGCCCCTTCCTCCAGCCGGTGTCCATTCATCCCTCTCTGCCTTCCAAATCAGCTTTTCTCGCACTTTCTTCCTTTCACTGTGCGAAAAACCTATCCTCTCTTCCCACGCGCTTCTCCTTGCCTCGCATTTTCATTGCGTGTTTCTTCCTACACTGATGCGAACCCTCTGCTCTTTCGCTTTCCTGCATATCAGTATTCTTATTCATCCTCATTCATTCACGCCAAAGCGTCATTCAAAACCCCAATGATTTTCCTTCATTCATTCATTTTTCCATTAATCTTTTTAAAATCGTACTTCCCAAGTCTTTTCTTCTGAACTCCCCTTCCCTCTCTTCTTTCACCATTCTTTAAAGTTGATGCTCCTCTTATTCTTTTCCGTTTTTTTTCCTTATTCTCTCTCTCTCTCTCTCTCTCTCTCTCTCTCTGTTATTATAACAACATACAGGTTATATTCATTTCTTTGTTAAGGTTGTCCCATATTCCGTCCTTCCTTTATTAATTTTCTTTCTCTGTTCATTCACCCTCAGAAGACGCATTGTATCCGACGAGGAGAGAATGTTTTCACCCATGTTTGTTTGTCAGTTTGTCTGTTTACAAGATTGCTCAAACACTAAAAGCGAAAGTTTGACTAAATTTGGTGAGTAGATAGCCCATGTCCCAGGGAACAATCGACTAACTTTTGGGACCAATCCGTATCAGGTTACAGATTCTGGATCCGAAAACACTTTTTGCAAAACCCTAATCACTGATGAGAAACTCTAACCAATTCTGAAGTGTGGTCTGGAAATTACGTTGCACTTGTCAGAGAGATGCGCTCCATTGAGTGCCCCTCTAGTTAATGCATAGCTCTCTCTCTCTCTCTCTCTCTCTCTCTCTCTCTCTCCAATTCGTCCCTTTTTCCAACTTCTCTCTCAAATTATCGTTCCTCTGTTTCGTCTTCCTTTCCTCCTCCATCAGTCTGTTTCACTGCTGCCAGTCTTCTCTTGTCTTTAGTATATTGTTCTACATATATTTATTTTCGCTCTTATTTTGTATTTTCTACGTTCTCTCTCTCTCTCTCTCTCTCTCTCTCTCTCTCTCTCTCTCTGTATAACTATACTGTATATAAATAAATATATGTGCACATATATATATTTATGTATATCTAACTGTTTTTAATAACAGAACGGAGTAGGGAAAAACAAATGAATAAAAAAATAATCCGTATTCCAGATTACTGGCGTCCTCCATTAATAAAAAATCTGTAACAGTTGGATTTGAACGGCTGTAGGTCGAAGTTAGAGGGGAAACAACTCCGGGGAAGCGACTTCCAATGAGATGCAGTTCGGGGAATAAGAGAATTCTGATAGGCAGAAGTTCTGCAATATGCCTGTGTGACGTTTCAGTCATGAGCGTTACTAGATGCTCGTGTAGAGCGGGGAAAGGCATGGAGAGGCGGCACAGTGGATGGAACTTCGTCTGACCATTTGCCATAAAAGTATCTGTAAACATTGCAAGGGAGGCAACATTCCATCTGGCTTGTTGGGCAGTTAGTTTATTTGTAATAGCAGGGTTAATAATTCTAACAGTTTTTGTTTTGAAATTTGCCTAGTTGTTTTAATGCAACCTTGCCACAACCATTTCAAAAGGTTGGGCGATATTCCAGCTAACAGCGCACATGACTTATAAATTATAGCTAACTGCAAGTCAGTGAAGAAGTTACTGGCTTTGTTCAATTATACAAGTTTCTTTGAGGCGGTTTTAGCAAGTGATCTAACATTAGGGGTCCAGCTGAGGGTATTGTTAAGTGAAACTCAGAATTTCAATAATGTTAGAAATAGGAATAGTAGTAGCATTGAAGGTAATATAAAAATCTGGCAATTTCTATCTGCTTGTAAACTGTATATATTTGGTTTTACTAGCATCAAATGAGACAAGGTTATTTTGTCCCCATTCAATGATCTTAGAAAAGTCTTGATTTATGGAGATGGCTGTGCTGAGTTGTAAATTAGATATGCTAAATTTTGAAAATGGGTGTTTAAGTGAACTGTGAAAAGTTGAGTCATCTACTGTACATATGAATGAATGGTATTATGGGTGACAGATATGAGATCATTAATATGAATTAGGAATAGGGTTGGAACCAGAACTGATCCTTGAGGCATGCCAGCATAAATTGAGTGGAAATTGGAAATACATCATCTACTTTTATCTTTCTGTCACTGAGATGTAAGGAAATCACAGGAACAAAAATGTAAGTC
The DNA here is from genome assembly GCF_032717465.1 of Coenobita brevimanus. Lineage (NCBI taxonomy): Eukaryota > Metazoa > Arthropoda > Malacostraca > Decapoda > Coenobitidae > Coenobita > Coenobita brevimanus. The sequence goes on along the minus strand of NC_137025.1, from coordinate 36,366,271 downwards.
CATAGCAAGGGAGCTTGGATGGCAGTGAACGGTGCCACACTCTGTCATAAGCTTTAGAAATAAAATGGGCTGCTGCATGAGTTTCTCCATGTTGGTCAATTGACTGATGGATGGTATGAGTGAGGAGACTGAGTATATCTATCAATCAATCTATCTATCTATCTATCTATCTATCTATCTATCTATATATATATATATATATATATATATATATATATATATATATATATATATATATCAATGGTGGAGCTTTCGTGGCAAAAACCAAACTGTTTATCATTAAATTGTTGGATTCAAGATGCTTAATTATATGCTATTAAATACAGTCTCGAATACAAATCCATACATTACAACGAGAAGATGTGGTACCTATTGGTCTGTAATCAGAGGAGTCAGAGGAACTTCCTTTCGCCACAATATGGTGGATATTGTCTCATTTCTAAGAATTAAGGAAGGAAGAAGTACTCATGCATAGTCTGAATAATTAGGCTAGAGGAGGGGCAAGTTCTGTGAAGCTTCTTATCGAAACAATTTGAGGAATTCCGTCTGGGCCTGGAGCTTTGTTAGTTGGTAAGTTCTCTAGGATGGATTTTACATATCTAGGCTGTATTTTAAGTGAAGCAATTCCGGGAGAGTCAAGTCTTAGTACAGGGAAGTTCTGGCTGACTTCATGTAAGGTAGAAATTCTAGCAAATGTACTGACAAGGATATTTGCTTTACCACGCAGGTCACTTGTAATGTTACCATCCTAAGAATTCAGTGGGGGAATGGATGATGACTTGTTAAAGTTGTTTTTGAAAGAACTGACAGTTGACCAGAATATTCTATTGTCATAACAATTTGGAGAAAGCATTTGACAGGGAGGATAGACAAGGATTGTGGCAAGTATTAAGAATTATGGAGTAGATGGGAAGTTGCTGAATGCCGTGAAGAGTAGGTAAGAGGGTGCCAAGGCTGCAGTGCATGTGGAGAGTGAACTGTGTGAATTTTTCTATTTGAAGGTTTGATTGAAACAGGGATGTGTCATGTTTTCATGGTTGTTTAATCTGAATACGGATGAGGTTATAAGAGAGATATAAGGTACGGCAGTGGATGTTGGAGCGGCCCTAGTGAGAGAAGGAAGTGTTTGGAAACTCCCTGTACTGGTGTTTGCAGATGATACTCTGTTGTTAAATGAAGACGAAGGGGAGCTGCAAGGCTTGTTGGATGAGTTGGGAGAGTGTGTAAGAAACGGAATCTAAAGGTAATTGTAGGGAGGAGTAAAGTTATGGTCTTCGAGAGAAGTTAAGTCACTGAATGTATAGTGAGGTTGGATGAGGAGGAAATGGAGAATGTAAGTGCGTTTAAGTATTTGGGTAGTGCGATGAGCAACGATGGAAGTTTAGAGGGTAAAGCACTTGATAGGATACAAGGAAGAAAGGTTGCTGGTTCCTTGAAAGCAGTGATAAGAAACAGGGAAGTGAGCATGGAAGTGAAAAAGTTACTACATGACAGTACTGTGATACCAACTCTAACGTATCGAAGTGAAGCTTGGACCTTATTGGGGGGACAGAAGTCAAGAGTGAGAGCAGTGGAAATGAGTTATTTAAGAGCATGTGTAGTCACATGGAGAGACAGACTTACAAATGAGGAAGTGAAAGAGCATTGTAGTGTGGATGTGGATGTGATAGGAAGCGTTAGGAGAAACACATTGAGGTGGTTTGGCCATGTGGAGAGGATGGAGAGTGACAGACTGACGAGGAGAGTGTATGTGAGTGATGTGGAGGGGGGGAGAGGGAGGAGGAGGCCAAGGATGAGATGGAAAGATGGAGTGGAGAAATATATGAGAGAGGGGGGTGTGAGTTGGGAGCAGGGCAGTGAAATGGCGGGGGACAAGGCGACATGGAGGCGATTTGTTTGTGGTCACTCCTTACGGGATTAAGGTGTCTGGCAATAAACAGATAGATAGATTAGGACTGTCTAGTAGTTTTGATGCTTAGTTGTGAAGAAAGGTTGATTTAGCGACATTTATTACTGCTTTTCCACGGTTTTTAGCAATTTTAACTGACTGAGCGATTCAGATGTTTTTGAGTTTAAGAGTTATATGCTAATGACCTTTGTGCTGTTGCTCTGACAAAATTGCTATCAAACCATTTTGGGGTGTCTGATCTTTCAATGAACTGTTGACTTAGAATGAACAATTCCATACCAGTTGTATTATGTCATTAATGTGGGACTAGATGGAAATGATATCACCAGAGAAGGAAGTCTGCCTGGAATGTTGGCAAAATAATTTCCAAATCCAACCCAGTCTCACCTATCACAGTGCAATCTGGTTGCCCTGCAAAGTTCGGAACGAGGAGGTTTGGGGGAACCAACTAATGAGGTTTTGATGAGATTGTGCTTGGAGGATCCAAGTGGTGACAGTACTTCTATCCTGGATTGATCTGGATTATTTGTCAGGAATAGGTCCAACAGTTAGGCGTTATGGTCAGGATTATCTGAAATTCTGGTTGGTTACATTACCAACTGCGTAAGATTAAATGATTCTGCAAACAGTTCGCATTCTAGACCAGAATTTCAGTCCTGGCAGAATACAATAACTATTCAACATTATGTAAGTTAAATCACCCAAACTGGTAATTTCAGCACTACGGGTGAGGTTAAGGATAGTCAACTTTGAAGATGTGGAATCAAGTACATTGGGTTCTGAAGAAGCACTGGGGAAGTGCTGGACTGCATAAATATATTTGGTAACATTTAGATAATTTAGTTTGTACAGTGAATAATCAAAATTAGATGAAATGAAAAACTGTGTCAACTGCAAATTCAGACCTGAAATAACAACAGGTGCCAACCTTTTTTACACGTCTGTAAGGAGATGGTAACCAGGAAAACAAAAAGGGGATATTTCGGTAGACGGTAATATTTGGGGTTCTGTGAGGAACAGGGCTAGAGGGGATACTAAATGGAGAAAATAGTGAACGGAATTCAAATTGGTACAGTTGCCTCCTAAAGTTCCTTTCCCCATGCTTTACCTCCTGCCAAGTTGTGACACCATCAGAGTAGTAATCGCTGGGAACGTCGCAGTAGTAGAGTATATACTTATCTATGAATGAACACTATAACGACAGACGTGAGTGGTGGGTGAGTATGCCAGACATCATAATAGTAAATAAATATGGGAGTAATTAACATCACGAGGGACAACATTAACAATAGTATGCTCATTCTAATACAAAACGTATATTTTAATGTAAAATACCGATGGGAATATAAATGCAAATAAAAGCATAGTAGAAATATATCATGAAGGGTATTGCAGGTTTGTCACTTATGCAAGGTGTTTTTAGGTCGACTTCTCTCCCTAAAGACACTAGCTACTGAGCAGGGTCCTCTTTCGAGACTGGAACTAGAACACACAACAAGAGGAACAGGGCATAAAAACTCGGGAGATTAACCTTACACATATATTTCCTTAATCTCGATTTCCTTACGATACATAGCAAGTCTATACAGTATAGGTATTATGGACAATCTCAGGCTATTGGTACACAATAATTACAGTACACAATACATACAAGGGCAATCACCATCAGTCAATAATATTCACTAATAGTACTCAGGAATCATAGGCACAGTCTATTTAGTCCTTCTCATAGAGTCCTAGTGTATGACTCGTTACTTTCAGACTTAGGCAATTCTTGTCGTACATTAGAGGTGTCACTGTGATTCAGTCTTTACAGTACCAATGATATAAATAAGCCACATAATACAGACACTGTCAGTCCTTGATCAGTAGGGAGTCACTGTTATTACAATAGTGAGTTTCTTGGGCTGCTGAAACTTGGGCTTATCATAGGTGGCGCCCGGGAGTAGGGGGCTGGTCCTCGGGCGTGCCCTCCCGTAGGGGTCACGGGACTACTGACGGAGGTGAGGTCGCCAGGGTGTGGTCACGTTCCAAGGTGCGGGGAGGCCCTTCCTTAATGGGGCCTCGACCTGCCGGGTGACCCTCGGGACTGGGGCCAAACAAGGCTAGGAGCTTTGCCTGCCATCATCTGCTCCTGGTGGAGGGTCAGCGGTGGGACAGGCTCAAGAGGTCCCGCCCTGGGTCCTGGGTGCATCATTGGTTGGCTGAGAGCTGCGGTCACCATTAGGCTGGACTGCCGTCAGAAGTGGCTTCCCTTCTGGGTGGTGTCTGTCAGTACCGAATGTTGTCCAAGGGCGACTCATAGGGCGTGGACTCCCTCTCCTGGGATTGGGCCCTGCCACCACTCCTCAAAAGGTAGCTCCTCCTCCTGGGGACCACACCTGTGGGGAGAGTGAGAAGGGTGTCCTGCATGGCCTCTGGATGGTAGGTGGGCCACGCCAGGGATTTCCTCCAGCAGGGAGGCCTTAGAGACTGCAGACATTGGTTGTACAGTGGCCAACCCTTCCCCATTGTGGATGGTGGCCAACATTGCAGTTCCACAGCCTCTGAGGGCAGCAGCAGAAGGGCGTACAGTGGCCGCTCCTTCACCAGTATGGACAGTGGCCGATACCTCAGTGCTGCTCCCAGAGGGGGTGTAGGCAGATGAAAGGCATGCAGTGGCTGCTCCTTCCCCGACGGGGACAGTGGCCGATGTTGCGGTTCTGCCTTTCCCTGGCTTGCAAGCCAATGTGAGTACAGTGGCCGTCACGTCCAACCTGGGGCATACAGTGGCCACTACCACGGGGCTGGTTCCAGGTGTGACTGCAGCAGAAGGGCGTACAGTGGCTGATCCTTCCCCGGTATGGACAGTGGCCGATACCGCGGTGCTGCCTGGAACTGTCAGAAGACAAGTCCCACCCCGATCCTGGCGAGTGCTGGCCCTGCTGAGCTGTAGTTGACCGGGACTGTTTGGTTGTCTCTGGCCGTGTTGAGGGGAAGAGGGGCGTAGGGCCGTGGTCTACCTGGGCCCGTATCGCTCAGACCTGGTGCTCTCTCTTCCTGCTCCCTCCGTGGTCTCCTAGTGGGGTGGGGGTGCGGTCGTGGCTCCGTCCTAGGTGGGGTTTCTCCACGGGGGTGTGTATTTCAGTCACCATACATCAGCCACCCTCACCATCATTAATTTAAAATCTGTGTTGTTAAGTCTGTCTCTCTTGCTATGGGACAGTTGAAAAACCTTTATGAATCGTAAAACACATAGAAACGTGTGATGATACGCATTAATTAATACTATATAAACCAAAGCAATATAACATGGAAGGGGAATAAATAACATTGAATAAGAATACATTGACCACGGACTACTGAAGAACTATTGCTTCAGAGTAATGTAGAATGTAGTTCGAATCACTATCTGACATTTCTAATGTGACAATAGGTAAATGAGATATGAGAAGTCAGAAAGCACTCGAAATGAGACGTAAAATATATATATATATATATCTATATATCTATCTATCTATACATCTATCTATCTATCTATCTATCTATATATATATATATATATATATATATATATATATATATATATATACAAATGGAATGCGTGTCAAGGGATAATTTACTGGAAATGTATGTATACAGGAGGATGTACTCATAAATCAATGAGGCAAGAGAAATATGAAGAGAAAACCAGGAAATCGAAATCGGGGTGTTCACTAACTCATACGTATGTACGCTATAAATGTGACATTGCCACATTTGACGGGAGCTATTTTTAGGGGGAAAGGGACTATGGGAGGCAACTGTACTGAGACCACGGATATTGGAGACGTGTAAGGCCGAACCTGAGCTTCTGTGATGACGAGCATGAACTGTTTTTGCAATACTCGCTGTCGGCACCGTCACTTGATTGCAATCGGGACGACACTGTGCCGCCAGCCCTACCCTGCCGGTGGTGGCAATCCAAGATATCACTGTGTTTGCTGATGTTAATGCTGTAGCCATTGCTAAGGGGGAATGGAAATAGAAGATGTGACATCTAATGTGCATGTACTGTGGTGCAAACAGCTGAAGGCAGAGGTAGTATGAGAGTACAGTATGTTGAGCTACTCTCTGTGTAAATAAAACCATTGAAAATGTTCAGTAAAGGGAGATGGTCAGGATCAGGTCCTGAGGGCTGGTGAAACGAGAGCTGCAGCTCTCCCTGTCACCAGCTTGCCTCCCACCTCGGGAGTACCGCCCTATTCGACTGGTGCTACAGTTTACCCCCCAATATATATATATATATATATATAAATATAAAATCGGAAGCCTTTATCTCCTTTTCGTCATATCTACATTTCTTCTCTATAATTTTCATTCTTAGTTTTCTCCCAACGACCGTTTTTTGTATCCCTAATTTCTGTCTTAAATTCCTTATCATGATTCGTCCTTCCCTTATCCAAGTCCTCTTCTCACTCTCATCTCCGTCTACTTCCCTTTCCTCTTCTCTAATCTTTTCTCCCATTCCCTTCTCCTCCTTCACTGGCTCGCTTTCCTTCCGACACCTACTCTTCCTCCTCCTCTTTTCCCAGTGCTTTTTGCTCTCGCTCGAATTCCGGAGTCTGCAGGAGGACTCTCTCTCTCTCTCTCTCTCTCTCTCTCTCTCTCTCTCTTTAGCGTTGCAGTCGTAGTGTACATAAATCGCACAAATTTGAACTCTCGCACAAGGATGCATTTTAAATTTTAATTGTTCTATCTAACGACAAGATAGTTCATTGTAATATACACCTCTCATAATCGAAGATTAATAAATTGTCTTCACTAACTTTTTCAATAACTGGTGGTCAACTAAGTGATAAAAAATGAATTGCACCAACTATAAGTTACAACAAAAGACGCCATTAGATTGAAAAGGTTGTAGAAGATTATAGGCCATCCCCAGCCAACCCTTGCTCCTCACACACACAATATATATATATATATATATATATATATATATATATATATATATATATATATATATATATATATATATATAATGGTGATTTTGCAAAGTTCCCGGTCGGTTTGCAAATAAACCAAAATCCTGGTGACTTTGCAGAATTACCTTAAATGTCTGGTTACTTTGCACACACACACACACACACACACACACACACACACACACACACACACACACAAACGAAAAACGGGTATTCTGCAAAATCATCGATAATCTAGTCTGTCAATTTGGAAAATAACATAATATCAAGTTGTCAAGTATATTAATGGTTACAGTCGTATTTTTTTTCAATTATATTATATTACAGTAAGTATTAAAGTAACATATTGCTAGAATATTATAGCAATTAAAGTAGTTAACATTACTGTACAAGAAATTACGAAAGTTTTTAATATGAAGGTAAAGTAGCCTCTTCAGAATGGTTACAGTTTACTTGTTTTTACAAGCAGAACCGCACTTGCATCGGCTGTTGCATACATTCTTATTCTTATAACAGCAGCAGCGGTTGTTTTGGCAAAACATGGAGCAGTTACACTTTATAAAACCTTGCCCATCCCCCATGGAGTCTGCATTTGCTGCTTCATGAAGGCTTATCTCCCTTTCGTGGGGCACATCGTCGATAGATAGGAACTGCTACTTACAAGAAGTGAACTGATTTCTTGTGTAAAGCTGCTTCAGAATTTCGTGCTTCGTTCGAAGTTTGTATGTCCCACTTTCCTCCACCTGAAGTACAACTGCCTTCGCATTAGTGAACTCTGACGTCCACGATCACATATATTATTTTTATTTTATTTTATTTTTTTGCGAAATCGGTTCCCGATCAGTCTGCAAAATGGTTATATTTGCATATTTTTCACTCAGTGCTTAAGAAAGAATATTCCTTCCTCCATGTCCATTAGCAAGATGGGTTGCTTTGATAGTATCAAACAGATCTTCAGCACAGACATATCTAAGAACACTTTCTCTTTTAACAAGCTGTTGCAATGTTGTCCCTTCAACAGAGATATCCATTATATCGTATTTCCTTAAAAGCGATAATCCTTTTGAGTCTTTTTCACCTCAGGTTTTTCAAGTTCTTTCATTTGATTAACAATTTTCTCGTATTCACACCTTTTCATCAAGCCCGATACATTATTTGACTTATTTTTTTTTTTCCTGTGCTTCAGCCGGCACTAAGTCAAACTTCTCCTTCATTCCATCCACAGCTGGACTAGTAAGCAGAAATCTACACCACAATACCACTGTTCGTAACGATGAGAAGGCGGGACGCACACTGCCTAACCTTGGGTGGCAGCGGTAACCTCACCACCTCGCTGCTGCCTCGATATTGGCTAATCCCGGGGTGTGACACTATGACGAGTAAACTACAGCATTCTTAAAGGAAAACAGTAGTCCACCTAACAACAAACAGTATGCCCGCCCCTGTTTGACCTTCAGTATTGCCCGACTGATAACAGCGTCACCAGTCACACCAGCCAAACCAGTATATAAACCACACACACACACACACACACACACACACACAATCGAACCACAATTATTGTCAACTGGTTGTTTGCCTTGTTTACCTACATATTAAAAATTTCTGTAATTTCTTGTACAGTAATGTTTAATACTTTAAGTACTATAATATTATAATAATATAATAATTACTTTAGTACTTACTGTAATATAATGTAAATGGAAGCAAATGTAGAGGTGTGTGGTACGTAGTAGGACTACTGGGCCTTGAAAGCAGGCTGTGAAGCCTATGCCCAGGGTCGGTCACATTAAAAAAAATAAATAAATAAATAAAACTGTAACCATTAATATGTTAACTGGTTACTTGCTTACCTTTTTTAGCCTACCTTCATATTAAAAACTGTAATTTCTTGTAATGTCAACTACTTTGATTACTATAATAACATGTTAGCTACTTTAATACTTACTGTAATAAAATGTAACTGGAAACAAATAAAACTGTAACCACTAATATAATTGGCAACTTGATATTTTGTTATTTTGCAAATTGACAGACTAGATTATCGATGATTTTGCAACATACCCGTTTTTCGTGTTTTTTGTAAAGTAACTAGGCATTTAAGGTAATTCTGCAAACTCACCAGGATTTTGGTTTATTTGCGGACTGACCGGGAACTTTGCAAAAACACCGATTTCGCAAAAAAGTAACATATCTACCTATATATCTATACATCTATTTATCTATCGATCTATTAATTAAACGTGAGTTGTTTCAGTGATTATCCATTTTTGAACAAGGTGAAACATGGATAAAATTATCAGGATTTTTATCACACCTACAGGAATCTGCCGCTATTTCTTATTTATCAACCAGTATTGATTATCGCCATGATACATAGCTAATACTGTAAACATTCTTAACATATATCTGTGTTTAAATGGGACTAGCCCTATGAAATAACACATACTATGCATTCCGCTATATTCTTACAAATATATGTATAGCCCTCTTGTAAAAGAAAGCTATGAAATACATAAGAGTAAATGAGCCAACAATAGATTCGCACTGCAAAGCATACAGACACAAATGTGCACACACCACCAGATAACTGTCTCAACATGAAATAATGGTAATATTTAAAGGTGGGCTCAGACGACATGTGCTGCCAGATCGTGCTATTCACTCGCACTTCCGTAACAAAGACTTATGATCCTGTGGCGTGTTATTCACCCGTTACCTTCGGATGCAAAACGACAACGTTACCTTGCCAATGTACTGTATTATCCTAGGTATTCAGCTTACCTTCCAACTCAGGTATGCATCCACAGAGTGGATGCATACCTGAGTTGTGTGGCTTCAGCTGCCCAACTAGCACTCGAACCCTGGCGCTATCTGACGTACAGAGTCGTAGCTTGCACTACTAAACGCTCAATGACCATGGATAAATGGTTTCAAAAGCCATTAAAAATGATTTAATGTTTTTGTATCAGATATAATTATATGAGTTAAATTGCTGAGAGTCGGTGGTTACTGAAGTTAATGGGTCAATATCCACTGGTAATTATGCTGTTGTCTAGTGTCCTGGCGATGGAGGTTAACTCAGTCGTCAAGGGCGTGGTTTTAAATGTACATGGATGCAATATTAACATGCAGTAACAATTGGAATGTTGCAACAGATAAACATGTTAAACACTAACTCTTGAAAGGCGGACATGGAAAGCTAAAAAAGTTAAATGAGGATCCAAGGAATTTATGATATTTATAAATCCCTCCTTTAGTCCATAATCCAATCCTATATTGACCCATCAAAGCTGAAAGGGCTCCAGGGTAGGCTACTTAGTCCCGATATTTATGGGGAGAATTACCAGGTTAAATCTGCTCCGAATGGCATAAAATGAACAGTAACCTCCAACCAACCACTGGATAAAAGTCCTTGCAAACTTAATTCGGTTAGAAGCCCTTAACCCACTAAACCACTAGGCGTCCTCTGGTTATGTGAATACCACCTAACATAGTAAACATTTTCTAGGTTTAAGTGAATCCATTTAACGTCCTTCCGTGCACAGCCACACGAAGGAATCATGACACAGAGTGAACTAATGGTGGGCGACCCTACTGTATATACTCAAAAAAAAAAAAAAAAAAAAAAAAAAAAAAGACGGTGATGGATAGAGGAGACAGGAAAAAAAGCAAATAAAAACGGTAAAAAGAGAAAACACCAGAAATAAAGAATAACATTTTAGTAAACGGGGATCAGCAGAGATGCCGAACAAAAAATACAAATAATCTGGAATACACTATTAATATCAATGCAAACAACTGACAACTCACACGGAAGAAAAAAATAAAGAAAAACAAAACAAAGGGAAACTATATAGGTAAAGCAACCATGTGAACACACACACACACACACACACACACACACACCAAGGATATCCAATGACATACTAAACTTAGAGGAATACAATATATGGAGAAGAGACAGAAATTTAAAAAAAGGAGGAGGAATTATAATATTAACTAAGAAAAATCTAAAAGTCAAGGAAATAAACCTAGATATACCATCACAAGTAGAACTGATTGCAGTAGAGATCAACACATCTGAAGGTAAAGTAATTGTCGCCAATTTGTACATGCCACCCAGATCAAACACATGGGAAAGAGACGAATATGAGGACCTGGCAGAGAGTACAATTCAAAGCATAAGATCATTACTACATAAAATGGAAGAGAAATCGGAAAGAATTATACTAACTGGGGATTTCAATACAAATATAAATTGGAATACTCTAGATATAATTAGCCAAGAAAGCTGTTGGGACCAAAAGCTCCTGGATCTAGTACAAGAGTTTTTCCTAACGCAACATGTGAGGGAAACCTCCAGAAAAAGAGGACTTGATGTACTTTCAGTGCTAGATCTAATATTTACTAGGCAAGAAAATGATATTGACAGTTTAATATATCACCCTCCACTCGGTAAAAGCGATCATGCTTATAACATCAGGATAGCATATGACATAGTAAACAGCAATGACAGTTACAAAAAGAGCCTAAACTATAAAAAGGGAAATTATCAAGATCTAAAGAAGTATTTCTTAGAAGTTGATTGGGAAAATGAGCTTAGAGGACAAGATTTAAATGCTGTATATAAAAAATTCTGTGAATTTTATGAAATAGGAGTCAAGAAGTACATTCCACAGCACAAAGAAGCAGATAAGAAAATACAGAAATGGTTCAATACAGAATGTAAAAAATCAAAAGAAAGAAGAGATTTGTTGTGGAATAGATACAGAAGACACAATAGTGAAAGGGCGTATAATAATTACAAACAGGCAAGAAACGACTATACAAGAATAAGGAGGGAAGCCCAAAAACAGTTTGAGGAGGATATAATAAATAAAAGTAGTGATCAACCAAAGCTGTTTTACAACTATATCAGAAGCAAAACCAAAGTAAAAGATATAATACAATCCATTACGGACGAGGGAATCACTTATACACAAGAGAAAGATATTTGTGAAACACTAAATAAGAATTTCCAATTAGTTTTTACAAAAGAAAAAATTTTGAGAGGGACTATGTGGAACACGCATGTCCACACATACTACCAGATATACAAATAACAGAAAAAGTAATACAGGAGGAGTTAAGTAGATTAGACAAAGGAAAAGCAAGTGGTCCTGATGAAATTTCATGTTGGGTATTACGAGAATGTGCAAAGGAGTTAAGTAAACCATTATTTTTAATTTTCAAGAAATCCTTGAGTCAAGGTAAACTACCTGATATTTGGAAAAAAGCAAATATTGTCCCCTTATTCAAGAAAGGAAATAGACAAAATCCACTCAACTACCGACCAGTATCACTGACCACTGTTGTAAGCAAGGTAATAGAAAAGCTTATAAGAAAAGCTTGGGTAAATCATCTAGAAGAAGACAGTTTGATAACAGAAAGACAGTTTGGTTTCAAAAAAGGAAAATCATGTGTTACAAATCTGTTGAGCTACTATGACAGAGTAACAAACACAATACAGGAAAGGGAAGGATGGGTGGACAGTATCCATTTAGATTTCAAGAAAGCTTTTGACACAGTACCACATCAAAGACTTTTATGGAAACTGTACCATCAAGGAGGAATTCGAGGCAAACTGTTTTGTTGGATGCAAGACTTTCTCATAAAAAAAGAAATGAGGACAGTACTAAGAGGAAACTACTCATCATTGAAAGAAGTGACTAGTGGAGTACCACAGGGTTCAGTGCTGGCACCAATCATGTTTTTAGTGTATATAAATGATATAAACAGTAACACTGGAAATGAGAGCTATCTGAATATGTTTGCAGATGATGCAAAAATACAAAGGAGAATTATTAGCACAGACTCTTGTAGGGAGCTACAAGAAGAATTAACTAAACTTCATGAATGGAGTAGTACATGGCAAATGGAATTCAATGTGGACAAGTGTCATGTAATCAAGTTTGGTAAAAGTGGAAAAAGACCTGATTGGGATTATAAGTTAGGAAATAAAACCCTATACACATCAGAAAGAGAGAAAGACCTAGGTGTGATTATCAATAACAGACTATCTCCGGCTGACCACATCAGCGAGAAGGTACGGAACATGTATACACTGCTTGCAAATATGAGAATAGCATTCACATACATAAATGAAGACATGCTAAGAAGGATAATAACATCATTCATTAGACCAACCCTGGAATATGCATCAGTAGTCTGGAGTCCTCATCTCAAAAAGCATATAGACAAGATTGAAAAAGTTCAAAGGGCCGCTACAAGATGGGTACCAAGCTTAAGGGACCTAAGTTAAGAAGAAAGACTAAATAAACTGAATCTACCAACACTACAGGAGAGAAGGAAAAGAGGTGACATGATAGTGCTATTTAAGTGCATATCAGGGAAGGAGAAAATAGACATAAATGATTACTTAACATATGGAGAAGCATCAGCAAGAGGACACTGCAAAAAACTGCAGAAGAAGAGAGGTGATAAAGACGTAAGGAAATTCAGTTTCCCAAACAGAGCAATTGATCAATGGAATGCACTACCGAATGAAATAGTGTGTGCCAAAACAATTCACAAATTAAAGGATATGTACGATAAATATGGTTTAAGACACGGGACAATACGAGCTTGACTCATTCCTGTAAAGATACAATTAGGTAAGAACAATTAGGTAAGAACACACACACACACACATACTTGTGTACGCGAAGTACACTTGACTCCACATGAATGTACCTCAGCCTGGGGGTGCTGTGTGGTGCTAGCAAAGCGAATTATCTACATTTAAGTACATTTGCTTTCGCATAAAATTATCTTGTCCGGGGTGTGGCGTGTGCGGCTATGAGGGAATCAGTATGTCAAAGACATTACTTCTCATACCCAGCCACTTACACCAGACTGTGATACCTTCATTTGGAGATTTTTTTTTCTTTTCTTCAAAGAAGATGAACAGGGAAAGGGAAGACAAATAATTAAAACAAGAGTCCATACACCAGATTACAGGTGTTCTCCATTCATAAAGAATCTGTAACAGCTGGATTTGAACAGCCACAGGTTAAAGTATGGGGGAAACCAATATTGGGATGCAAGTTCCAAAGAGATGAAGTTCGGGGAATAAAAGAATTCTGATAGAAGTTATGAAATATGGTAGTGTGACAGTCAAGTCATGGGCACTACCTGATACCGTGTGGCTTAGAGGAAGGCGTGGGGAGGTGGCACAGTGGATGCAACTTCGCCTGAGCATTTGCCATAAATTACCTGTAAAATAATGCAAGGGATGCAAAATTTCTTCTGCTTGTTGGGGAGGTACTTCATTTATAATAGCGAAGTTATTAATAATTCTTTCGGCTCGGCTCTGAATTTTGACCAGTTGTTTCAGTGCAACTTCTCCACATGAACTCCAAAAGGATGGGCACTGAGCAATATTCCAGCTAAGAAGAAACATGACTTGTAAATTATAGTTAACTGCCCGTCAGTGAAGAAGTTACGGACTTTGTACAATAATCCAAGTTTCTTTGAAGTGGTTTTATCAAGTGATTTAATATGAGAGGTCCAGCTGAGGACATTTTAAGTGAAACACCGAGAATTTCAATACTTTTAGAGATAGGAATGTCAGTAATAATGAAGGTAATATAGAAATCAGGCAATATTTGTCTGCTAGTAAATTTTATACATTTGGTTTTCCTAGCATTAAACAAGACAATGAAATTTAGTCCCCATTCAGTGAACTTAGAAAAGTCTTGATTTATGGAGGTTGCTGAATGATTTAGTAGTTAGATTAAACTCAGTGAATGGGTGTTTAGCCCGCGGCGTCCCGTCGTTCTTTAACGTCCTCACGTTTTGTCACTGCCAATCCCGTCGATGTACATAAACGCGAAAAAATTGCAAGGTCCCTAATTTGCACAATTTTCAATTTTCGCGAGTCATTTTTGGTACGTATACACGTGACACCTTCCTCAACCAGATGCCAGGCAGGGACAATGCCTTACCCAGCATGACCTCCTCCCCCCCCCTGCATGCCATTGTCTCTGCAATTCACCTGTTATCAGTGACCTGGCCAGTATAGCCATGTCATGCCATGGTACGAATTTCAGGCCTAGAGTGATTCCCCAATCAATGACAATGTGGAGGACAAACTTTACATAGCATTAGAGGAAGAAACAGTTAGAAATGATGATCAGGTAATGTGGCAAAAAAAGGTCAGGTATTAGTGAGTGAAACAATGCTTATAATGCCTATATTACTGCTTGAAAACCAATATACTCTTGTACTACATATAAATTCGTACCAAGTAAATAAATAAATACCGTTTATGAGTGGTGTGAAATAGTTATCCTCCCATATAACTCGTTTTCTTTGGTGCCAGCCTGATAGAAAACCCAGTAAGGTAAGGAGGTATGCCTACCTGTAATGAGTATTTTAAACCTCAGGTGAGCGATTTCTCTATGAATTTTCGATGTTTCTCACCAAAAGCGAAGGTTTGTGCCAAAATTTTTTTTTTCCTAAAATGGTCGGGATTGGGGGGAGTCAGTGGTGGAAAAGTGGTCGGGATGGGGCGGGTTAAGTGTGAATGGACTGTGAAGTTTTGAGTCAACTGCGTATGAGTGAATGGAATTATAGGTGACAAAAAGAGATCATTAATATGAATTAAGAATAGGGTTGGAGCCAGAACTAATCCTTGTGGCATGTCAGCATTAAGTATGTGGAAATTGGAATATACATAATATACTTACACTCTTATCTTTCTTGTGCTGAAATATGAGGAAATCAGTGTAACAAAAGATGATAGGCCATAACAAGGGAGTTTGGATAGCAGGGAACGGTGTCATACACTGTCAAAAGATTTAGAAATATCAATGGCTACTGCCTGGGTATCTCCATGTTGGTCAATTGACTGATGGATGGCATGAGTCAGGATAATGAGTATACTAACAACGGATCTTTCTTGGGGGAAAACCATACTGTCTGTCACTAATTACGTTGTTGGGCCCGAGATGTTTAACAATGTGAGTATTATTTACAGTCTCAAATGCTTTACCAAGATAGATGTGATAGAGATAGGTCTGTAGTCAGAGAGGTCAGAGGAACTTCTTTCCTTCGGAATTGGATGGATACTGACTTCTTTCCAGGAATTGGGAAATGAAGAATTACGTATGCAGACTCTGAACTAGAACGCAATCAGAGAGCGCATTCTGCCACCAAAGCCATTGCCATTAAGAAGGATCCGTGGAGATATTGTGTGGAGATATTGTGTGAATTACATAGGATCCGGATCCGGATCCAAATTTACTCAATTGTTCCTTAACTTATGGCCCCCCTCATACACAAATTTTTTTTGAAAAACATTAAGAACTTTTGGAGGTAATATGCATAAGATCCGGATGCGAATCCATGCCTAAATTTATTAAATTCTTTCTTAGCCCATGGCCTACCATTCCACCAAACGTCATCGAAATTCACTGGGAACTTTTGTAGATACCCTCTGGACAAACAGATATACTGCACAAATGTTAGTGAATACATGGCCCCCTCCAACTTCGTTGGCGGAGATATTTATTTAGCTTGAACATGAGCTTTTCCAAAACAGTTGGTGGAATTCCACCCGGACCTTGAGCTTTGCTAACTAGTATATTATGTAGAATGGATTTAACGTATCCAGACTGTATCTCCAGTGGAGTAATCTCGGGAGATATACGTTGTAGTACATTGACACTGTGGCTAACTACCTCTAAGGTAGAATTTCTGGCAATTGTACTGGTAAAGAGGTTCGCTTTTCCACGTGGGTCATTTATAGTGTTTTCATCTGAAGATTATAGTAAGGAAATGGGTGATGGCTTTTTAAAGCTATTACTGAAAAATAATCAGGGTTCACCAGACTATTCTATTGTCATTTGGATTATTTAATAGTTTGGATGCTTGGTTGTAAAGAAAGTTTGATTTAGCGAGATTTAGCATTGTTTTTGCATGGTTTTTAACAGCTTTAAATTGACTGAGCGATTCAATTTTTTTTTATTTTTTATTAAAGTTACTGTACAGAATATTCTAAGGGTTTTTTCATCGTTGCTCTAGCACAACTGTTATCAAACCATTTGGGGGACTCCGATCTTTTAGTAAGCTGTTGACTGGGTATGAACAATTACATACCAGCTTGTAATAAGTCAATAATGTGGGACTGGGTAGAACTTAGGTCACTGGAAAAGAAAGACAGCCATGGAATATCAGCAAGAAACTTTCAAAGTACATCCCAGTCATTCCCATTAAAGTGCCATCAGCTCACCGTGACAGGTTCAGAACGGGTAGGTTTGGGCCAAATGACTACAGTATTGAGGCTTTGATGAGATTGTGGTCGGAGGATCCAAGTGGTGACAGTACTTCTATCCTCTACTGATCTGGGTCACTTGACAGGATAGGTCCACGAGAAAGGTGGTATAATTATGATTATCTGGTATTCTGGTTAGTTGTTTTACCAATGCTTGAGATTAAATGATTCTGCAGACAGCTCACATTCTAGGCCTGTGTCGTAAACGGTATTTTCAGCGGTAAGGGTAAGATTAAGGTTAGTCAACTGTGTTGATGTGAAATCAAATATGTTGGATTCTGAAGAAACAGTGGGGGAGCAATAAACTATACAGATATGTTTGTTATTTTTTTACTTATTTTAGTTTATGTAATAAATACTTAGTCAGCTGAAGTAAAGTTCAAAACAGTGTCAAGTGCAAATTCAGATTTCATATAACAACAGGTCCCACCTTTGTTATGAAAGGCTGTGAGGAGATGGTAATTACGAAAACAACATGAGGTTATGTCAGTAGAGAGATAGATTTTCTGTGAGGAACAGGGCAAGAGGGAATACTGACAGAAGGAAAAACGAATGGGATTCGGATTGGTACAAAGACCACGGATATTAGCCATTTATAAGTCCGAACCCGCGCTTCTCCACTACGAACATGAACAGTGTTTGTAACACTCGCAGTCAGTACAGTTGCTTGATCGCGACCAGGGGCACCCTGTGCCATTAGCCCTACCATGCCGGTGGTGGCAATCCGAGAGATCACCAAATTTTATAATAATAATGCAGCGACCATTGATAAGGGGGGATGGAAATAGCAAGTGTGACACCTAATGTGCATATAGTGTGGTGAACACAGCTGGAGGTAGAGGTATTATGAGGGTACACTTGCTTATTCTCTGTGTTAATAAAAACACTGAAAAAGTTCAGCAAAGTGAGATGGTCAGGAACAGATCCTGAGGGCTCGTCAAACAGAAGCTCCAGCTCTCCCTTTCACCAACTTTCCATCCACCTCGGGAGTACCGTCCTGTTCAACTAGTGCTACAGTCTACTCCCAATCAGTTCGAAAATCGTGTCGCGGTTTTGTCCATAAATTAAGTTTAACACGTGAAGTAATATGAGAGTTGTACCACATTTACATATTCGTGGTTGGCTAGCCTGTCTTCCTAAACTCTAAAGTTTCACATCTGCTGGCGAATGGTTGATGGTAAAAATGAACTCAGCAAATTCCAAAGCTTCAACATTGACCCGCGAGAATCACTAAGCATGAATTTCGTATGAGGCACGAAATGTGAACGGTTAGGTGATGATCAGCTGGCCATTTCATCTTACACTGGAGTACCCTCTGATTTTTAACAATATTCAGATCAATCCTGCATTAACTTTCAACATACTTGAAGTTTCTATCTCTCTTGATTTACCTTAGAAAGAACATATTACCTCTCATGCAAAATATGCTTCCAAGATAATGCGTGTGCTAAGCCGACTCCACGCTTTCTTTACCCCTGCACAGTTGTTGAGTCATACACGGGTTATATTCGCCCCTGTGTATAGTACAACTTTCATGTGTGGGGAGGCTTCACACATACAGCTCTTCTCAGCTCAAGTAGAAAGCTCACTCAGTTCACTATCCACATGCACTGCAGCCTTAGAACCCTCATACATACTCTTCACAGTGTTCAACAACTTCCCATCTACTCCATATACTCTTAATAATTTCAACAATCCTTGTCTATCCACCCTGTCATATGCTTTCTCTAAATCCATAAAGGCCGCATGCAATTGCTTTCCCTTCTTTAGAAACTTTTCCACTTAAGTTCTAAGAATGAATATCTGATCTACACAATCTCTTCCCTTCCTAAAACCTCCCTGTTCTCTTCCAACTAATTCCTCTGTTATTTTCCTAATCCTGTCTGTAAGATCCTACCATATACTTTTGCTATTACACTAAGAAAGACAAATGCCCCTATGATTACCACACACTTCTTTTTCTCCCTTTCCTTTGTACAAGGGAACAATTATACCTGACTTCCAATCCTCCGGGACTCTACCTTCCTCCCAGGCCAATCTGCACATCTTTCACATCCATTCTACTACCATCTCTCCCCCATGCTTCAGCATAACACCACGCACTTCATCAATTCCTTGGGCTTTCCCAATTTTGACTTTCTTCATTGCATCCACAACTTCCACCCTAGTGATTTCTTCCTCTATTCTCACATCCCTCCTTCTCCCAGCCATTCTTCAGCCACTTATACTCGCAGTACTTTCATTCTCTATGATCAGCAGTTCCTTAACATGTTCTTTCCATCTACTCACTTTTTTCTGCCTTCTCCACTAGTAATCTACCAATATTATATTTCACTCCCCGACTAACTTCATTGCCACCCTGTCTAACTCTCTTTACCTCTCAAACTTTCTTACATTCTCTCCACTTTACACTCAAATTCCATCCAAATTCCTTATCCACTCTCTTCTTACTCTCTCTTACTAATCTTTTCATCTCTCTCTTCCTCTCCACAAATGACTCTTTCTTCCGTCTTTCAACTTCTTCCACACCCCTATTTCTCATCCACTCATTATAAGCTTCCTTCTTTTGTGCCACAGCCTGTCTCACCTCTTCATTCCACCATGCTATTCCTTGCACCCCCTTTCGTCTTCTCTTCACCCCACACACCACCTCACATGCTTCACAGATTTCTTCTGTCAATATCTTGCACACACGTTCCACGTCCCTTATCTACTCCAAATCATATTTACCCAATCGCTCCTCCACTTCTCTCTTATATTCTTCCTCTCTCTCATCTTCTTGTTACCTTTCCACTCTCTTTGCTTATGCCACTTCCTCCCCTTCCATTCTTCTATTTCTCGATTACAGTTGTACCTTGATTCTAACCACCACCACGCAGTGGTCAGAAGGTCCACTCCCCCAATCTCTGTACACTCGGGCAACCATTACACACCTTCGCATCCTATCATCCACACACACATAATCATTGCCTTCCGTTCATTCAGTTCACCACTCACCCTTCTCACCACTCGCCATGTATACCTGTGGATCATTTTGTGCCTGAAGAGGGTATTGGCTATCACCAACCCCCTCCCGGCACATATGTCCACTAAAGCACTGCCATTCTCATATATTTCAACAGGCACACCCCAGTCACCAACTACTCCATCCACCTTCACATTCCCTAGTTTACCATACATATCGCCAATCAAAAACACTGTCATTCACTTCAAACTTTTCCATGCATGCTTCCACAATTGTCCAGAACTCTTCTCTCACCCTGCTTGCATGATCTTGCATTGGCACATAGGCCTACACGCACACAATTGCCCACATTTTTAGTCCAACTTTCAGTCTTACCCAAACAATCTTCGATGCAACTGATCCATACTCTCTTATATTTTCCTTCCATCTGCTACTCACCACAATAAACACTTTCTTTTGCCCTCTCATTCTCACCTACTCCCGCTCATATACTTCATCCATACTCCCAATCTCTCATACTCTCACCTCCGCATTTAGTTTCAGTTAACCCACTTACATCCATTTTCGCACCCTCAGTCACCTGGACAATCTCTCTCTCTTTCACCTCATCATTTCCTTCCCTCACATTCCATGTCGCTATTCGTATCGCGTCCCTTGTTCGGTCCTTAGTCTAAGCTCAAGACTGTAGCACCAGTCGAGCAGGGCAGTACTCCCGAGGTGGATGGAAAGCTGAAGACAGGGAGTGCTGGACCTCCCCTTTCATCAGCCCTCAGGACTAGTTCCTGACCATCCCTCTTTGCTGAACTTTTTCAGTGTCTCAGTTACACAGAGAGTAGGCCACCATGCTCTCCAATACAAATTTCTCTATCTACACCAAACTACATACACAGTACACACTACACTTCCTTTTCCAAAATTCAACAAAATTAATGGCGTCTCAACACTCAGCCTCGGAGTCCCCGGGGGGGGAGGGACCATAAATGCCCCCACCTTCCGCCCCTCTTCTGGTGACGACTTGAGCTGCCTGGAACCACTGTCTGACTCACTTCTTCATTTCTGCAACATTCGCGGCCTTTCCTCTAACTTTCGATCTGTTGAGCACCACCTTTCCTCCTCTAAACCTCACCTTCTCTTTCTAACTGAGACTCAGCTGTCTGAGGCAACTGACAGCATACCCTTTTCTGTATCCTACTACTTTCTCTATACTCATTTCAAAGCCAAAGGTGGCTGTTGTGTATATATACGCAACGACTTATCTTGCTTTCGTGTTCCTGAACTCGATTCTTTTGAATTCTCTACACTCTGGCTTCGGCTTTCCTGTCACTCTCTGACTAAATATATCTGTGCTGTTTACTTATCCCGTAAATCTACTGACTATCAAAAATTCTTTGACTATCTTACTTCTACGATGGAACACATTCTGTCCATTTCTCCTTTCTCTAAAATCTCCATTTTAGGAGATTTCATTATTCACCACCACCTTTGGCTCTCCTCTCCTTTCACTGATCCACCTGTTGAACAAGCCTACATCTTTTCTATCCTTAATGACCTAGAGCAGCTTGTACAGCACCCTACCCGTATCCCAGACCGCCTTGGAGAGAGCTCCAACATACTTGACCTCTTCCTTACAACTAATCCTTCTGCTTACACTGTTAATCTTTTCTCTCCATTGGGCTCCTCCGATCACAACCTTATCACCTTAACCTGTCCTATCACTCCGGTACGGCCTGTGGACCCTCCAGGGAAACGTTGTCTGTGGCATTTTGGAGCCGCAGATTGGGAGGCCCTCACGCAGTACTTCTTTGATTTTCCCTAGAATGATTATTGCTTCCATGGCCGGGAGCCATCTGAGTGTGCCTTGCGCATTACGGAGGTTATTCTCTCGGGCATTGAAGCATACATTCCTTTCTCATAACCTCTGTCTAATGCAAGGAAGCCTAGGTTTAATCACGCTTGTTCTAATGCTGTCCGCAACAAGAAAAGGGCCTACAAAAGGTACCAGAGCCAACCCACCTCTGAATCACATCATGTTTACGTTTCTGCCCGGAATCGTGCTGAGTCTGTTCTTCACTCTGCTAAAAATAATTTCATCCATACTAAATGCTCTCAACTCTCCAACTCAAATTCTTCCTGCTCCTTCTGGCACCTTGCCAAAAACCTTTCTAACAACTTTACCTCATCATCCTTCCCTCCTCTTTTCTACTCTGATGGTTCTGTAGCTATTTCTTCTACTGATAAAGCAGATCTCTTCACTCAGACTTTCTCCTCCAATTCGACCTTAGACAGTTCTGGTGCTGTTCCTCCATCACTTCCCTCCTCTGACTTCCTCATGACTGACATTAAAATTTCTTCAGCTGATGTATTTTCTGCCATCACTGGCCTCAATACTAACTAGGCATATGGGCCTGATGGGGTCCCTCCTGTTGTTCTCAAGAACTGTGCTTCTGTGCTTACACCCTGCCTAGGCAAACATTTTCACCTTTGTCTGTCAACTTGTACCTTTCCTTCTTGCTGGAAGTTTGCTCTCATTCAGCCAGTCCCAAAGAAGAGTGACCATTCCCTACCCTCCAACTATCGTCCAATTGCTTTAACGTCCTGTATTTCAAAAGTTTTCGAGTCAATTCTGAATAGAAAAAATTTAATGCATCTTTCCTATCACAACCTTCTTTCTGATGATCAGTATGGGTTCCATCAGGGAAGCTCAACTGGCGATCTTCTCTCCTACCTTTCAGACTCCTGGTCATCCTCCTTTAGGGACTTTGGTGAAAGCTTTGCCATTGCACTTGACATCTCAAAGGCTTTCGATCGAGACTGGCATAAATCTTTAATTTTCAAACTGCCCTCTTACGGTTTCTATCCTTCTATCTGTGCCTTCGTCGCTAGCTTCCTTTCTGGTCGTTCTATAGCCGCTGTTGTAGATGGCCACCGTTCTTCTCCTAGACCTATCAACAGTGGTGTTCCTCAGGGCTCTGTCCTATCACCAACTCTCTTCCTTTTATTCATCAATGACCTTCTAAGCTGTACATCTAACCTTATCCACTCATGCGCTGATGACTCCACCATTCACCTTTCCATTCGGTTCCCGCAACGCCCATCTCAGCAGTTACTTCAACAAATAAGGGATGAGGTTATGGCACACCTAATGTCTGACTTGGCTCATACCTCTGACTGGGGTAAAAATAATCTGGTTGTTTTTATTGCATCTAAGACTCAGTTCTTACACCTATCAGCCCGACGAAATCTTCCACAGTTATACCCACTAATGTTTAATAATATTCAGCTTAATCCTGCATCATCCTTGAACATGATTGGGGTTTCATTTACTTGGGAATTATCTTGGAAAGATCATATTACATTTCCAAGAGATTAAGTGTGCTAAGCCGACTCCGTTCTTTCTTTACCCCTGCACAATTGTTGACTCTATACAGGGGTTTTATCCCCCCCTGTGTGGAGTACAACTCTCATGTGTGGGGAGGCTCCCCACATACAGCTCTTCTCAATAGGATGGAGTCAAAGGCTTTTCATCTCATTAACTCTCCTCCTCTTACTGACTCTCTTCAACCTCTGTCTCTTCGCCGCACTGTTGCATCTTTATATCTTTTCTATTGCTACTTTAATGGTCACTGCTCCTCTGAACTGTCTGCATGCATTACTCCACCTTTACGACGGGCACGTAGTACCCGTCTGGCAGGAAACTCTCATCCCTTTTCTGTCCAACTCTCTAATGCAAGAGTTAACCGTTACTCCCAGTCCTTCATTTATGCAACAGGTCAACTCCGGAACTGTGTCCCTCTGTCTATATTTCCTACTGCCTTTGATCTTCATTCTTTCAAACGCAGTTTGTCCAGGCATCTCGAAATGAATGGATCTTAAATTTGGGTCTCTATTGTATTTTGTTTGTTTTTCCTTGGAGGGAACTGTTATTGCAGGCTCATGGCCTTTGGTTCCTTCTTCATCGCATTAAAAAAAGAAAATACTATTGTGGGGACGAAGACATAACCCAAGCGGTTTAACAATCCAGGGAAATAGGTTTGAAAGAAAAAAAAAAAAACTTCCCTACAATCGTAAGAATTTAATATGATGAACTGTTTCCGGACTCAGATAAATTTTTGTTATTTTAGAAATCTGTTTGTGGGGTCAAAGTTATACCCCAAGCGGTTTTACAACCCATGGGGAGAGGTCGAAAATACTGTAATGCTCTTCCCTACAATCATCCAAATTCAAAATGTAATAATGGGAATTTAAACTGTAAATAAGAAATTAGCTATAAGGTATAATTATATCCTTGTTACACAAGTTAACCAGTGGTAAGGAAGGACGGGTATTCAGAGTTATTAATGACTGTAAGATGGTACTAGAGGAAATACCTCTATCAACGGAGAAATTAAGTAGTCTTTTGAACATATTGAGGTACAGATGGACTAAATATGAAAGAAGCTAAACTAATTTAGAAGCAGCAATAGTGAAAGATGATGATAAAGATTTGTTGGAGTCGGAGACTACCAAATATGAATGTAACTTTGAGGAATATATAACAATCGTGAAGCTGTTTGGGTCAAAATTAGCTAATACCACCGCAGAAACTCGAGTTGTGTAACTGCGAAGTAAAGCTGCACTACCACAAATTACACTCCCAGAGTTTCATGAGGAGCAAAATTGGAGATCCTTTTGGGATCAATTTAAATACATACTCCATGACAGAACAGACCTCTCCAATGTAAATAAACTCTCATATCTGTAAGAACAGGTCAAAGGCACGCCTTACAAGTTGATAAGTGAATTGCCTGGTGAAAAAAATAATTATGAGGCGGCCTTGACTATCCTTAGACAGAATTATGAAGATAGGGAGCAGGTTATTATCCAGTTACTGATGGCTCTAATTGAATTACCCATACCTAAACATGATTTTGATTCCTTGCAAAATATTCGGATTGCGGTGAGTTGCAGTTTAAAAGCTTTAGGTACTTACGAAGATGTAAAAGCAGCAGACTGGTTGCTTTCTAGAATTGTATCCTTAAAGTTGCTACCTAGAACCAAGGATGAAATGTATGAATGGCACCAAAAGGATTAAATTTTCTCCTGTGAGAGGATTGACGAGGGTTCAGTGCCACTCCGCAAACATTTGCAAGGCACAGTAAAGCCAGCTGAGAATAAACAGAAAGCTGACATAAGGTAAAGAACTTCTAATCAACTGGCAGTGAAACCCAAGTCAGGGACATTAAGCCTGTAAATAAAGAATAGGTAGGCACTATTCTTAGCTCCTTAAAATCTGATGGGAAAATATTAGACAAGGTATGGACAAGCCGATGAAAATATGGAGACAAAAACTTCCTCGGTAAATGACAGGAAGGTTTGTGTGTTTTGTAGTGAACAACATTACAATGTATCTTGCCAGACTTTTCCTGATTACGCATCTAGAATAGTGAGGCTGAAGGGAATGGGGTGTTATAATTATGATTTGCATGATTTCAAGACACACTTCCATGGATTCTAAGAGCAATTTTAATCTTTGTTTCAAGTGCAAAAGAGGTACAGTAATCATCACAATGTTTATGCCCAAGGATGATCAAGTATGAGGTTCCTAAAACCGCAAGTCTCAATATGATGGTTGTGAAAGCAAATACTCCAGTAACAATGCCAGCTGCTGTTCCAATTGCAGATGTGAATGTAATGATAGAAAATAGGAGTATATCAGCATGTACTCTTTTTTATATGGGTCCACAGGAAAGAGATGGACAGTATTGGGTTGGATTACCATGGAAGCTTACCCATTCGGAGTTGCCAACAAATTACCAGGCAGCTAAGGCTTAGTTAAATTTTCTTCTAAAAAATTTGAGAGAGAAAACAGATCTAACAATGAATGATAATATTATACAAGATCAACTGAAGAATAAATTTTTAGAAGAGGTAGAATTCCCTGTTAACCATAAAGATGGAAATTACACCATGCTGTAGACAAGGATTAAGAAACAACTCCTATAAGGATAGTTTTTAATTGTAGTAGTAATGCATCCAAAGGATCAGCTAGCTTGAATGATTGCCTATATTGTGGGCCTACACTAAAAGAGAAGTTGCGGAATATGTTACTGAGATTTAGAGAAACTTTATGCTTATACAGCAGACATTAGTAAGGCTTTCCTCAGAATAGGACTGAGGGAATAGGATAGGAAATTTACAAAATTCCTCTGGCCTCAAGACTCTCAAAGTGAGGATTGTCCTTTGAAAACTTAGTTTCCGATCGGTGCTCTTTGGCTCTTGTGCTAATCTTTTCCTACTATTCAACACATTGAAGCGTCATTTTGAAAATGCCAAATGCCCAGAAACAGGGAAGACTCTCTACATGGATAATTTACAAGGAATTGCTGATACAGAGACGGAAGCACAGAAGGCTTACGAAGTTGCCAATACCGAATGTGGGAAGGCAGATTTGTCGTTACAGAGCTGGAATACAAATTCACCACTTTTGAGGAATAGAATACAAGAAGACTACTCAAATATTGACATTCCCAAAACTTAAAATGTGTTGGGTCTTAACTGAATACAAGGTCTGATGAAATAAGTTTAAAACCATTTATGTTCTCTGATGCCACTCTCACCAAGAGGTCTTTGGTAAGTCAGATCTCCATGTTATTTGACCCATTAGGACTGGTCAGTCCTATAGATGTTAGGGATGAATGATTAGTGCAAGAGGCTTTGTGAGAAAAGTTGGATTGGGACACAGAATTAAGTGAGATGTATGTTGAACAGTGGGAACAGATTAGAAAGGAATTTGAACAATCATCAAGCATATGTATTACCAGGCAGATAAACAGTAACAAGCAGTCAATCTGTCTATATTTTGTGATGCTTCTCAAAAGGTACATGGAGTAGTAGCTTAGTGTGCACCCGGAGATGATAGTAAGATTAATATGTCCTAAGCCAGAGTTGCACCAATTAAAGGAAGAACCCAACCTCAAATAGTATTAGCTTTCATAGAAGTAGGAACTAAATTTGCCAGGTACAGTATTTAACCGCTCCTCTTGATACTCAGTTTGAGGATATTTATATACGGACTAACAGTGAGATCTGTCTTTAGTGGATAGGGGAAAAAGACAATAAAATTCCTTTCATTCACAATAAAGTGATGACTATAAAAGAACTGTCTTCCAAATTTAAATTTATGCATGTATCCTCCAAGCAAAACCCAGCTGTTCTACTCTCGAGAAACTCGACCATAAAGAGACTGATCAGAGATGATTTGTGGTTTGACTCATTGCATTCGGCATATATTCCCACCAACCCTTCTCTCAGCTGGGCATTCCTAAGAAAATCATCTATACTTAAACCTTCATATCTCAACTAATACTTGACCAAAAATAAAAATAAAAACTAGGTGTCATAATACCAATCATTCGACTTCAAGCTGATTGCCTCAAATAGTCCGTGAAGTGCGTGTAGCAAGAGTGACTGAGTAGGGAAACGGGGCAATTTTTGTTGATTTTTTGTCCTTGTCTGTGTGCTAGCAGAGGTGCGGTGACACAACTAAAACTTGGACTAGCCCTCCACAATAATAACACTTCTACTAAGGATTTCAGGGGCAGTGTCCAACTGTTTTGTTTAAATAACGTCTCAACAAAGCGTCGGACAAGGATTTTACTTTGGCAGTGCATGTTTGAGACCCCGACCTAATTTGTAAAATTATGCTTTTGTACCAAAAGTGTATGATTAAGGCATGTATAAGAGTAAATGTAGGGTAAACTTAGCTAAAATCGTCAGAGGCATGGAGCGAGGCTAGCTTCGGTCACGATACAAGCCCCGCCCACAATTCGGAACGTGACGTCGGTGTGACGTAGTAGTAACCACCGACGCAAGTGGCAGTTCTGTCTTTATGTAAGCTGCTTCAGATTCAATGCCTCAGGGTTACCCATATTTCTGAGCTGCGGCTAATTTTTAGAGTGACTGTACATCCCTCCAGACTCCTTATTAGTACATAGTATATGCATCGCCCTCTTACACATATTGTGACGTCAATATGACTTATTCACTTCTGAAGAGTAGTAATCACTGCCTGAGCCGGCACCGCTGGGCGAGGTGATGTGGCTGCCGCCGACAGGCGAGACGTTACCAAACCGAAACTTCAGCGATGGCGAGCATCTCTTATTGTCCTAGAGGTTGCAAGACTGCTTTTGTAGTATTGTAAGGACGAGAGAGAGAGAGAGAGAGAGAAAATACAGTATGTGGGGGGGGGTTAGAAAGATAGAAATGCCACTTGCGTCGGTGATTAATACTATGTCAAACCGACGTCACGTTCCGAATTGTGGGCAGGTCTTGTATCGTGACCGAAGCTAGCCTCGCTCCATGCCTCTGACGATTTTAGCTAAGTTTACCCTACATTTACTCTTATAAATGCCTTAATCATACACATTTGGTACAAAAGCATATTTTTACAAATTAGGTCGGGGTCTCAAACATGCACTGCCAAAGTTAAATCCTTGTCTGACGCTTTGTTGAGACGTTATTTAAAAAAAACAGTTGGACACTGCCCCTGAAATCCTTAGTAGAAGACTGCGATCCACCACAAACACTAGTTCCGCGTATATTTTTCAAAATTGTTTCATGATTCTGCTGATAGTCCGGTAACCACAGTAACGACCTTGAGGCAGGCTGCTTCAGGTACCTGCTTGCCTCACCACTGCTCCACACCACTGCCTTACACACACACACACACACACACACACACAGTTGAGACACCGGAGAGACAGCACGTACACTGCATCGCTTCATGTTTGGCCAACCTTGGCCACAACTGGCCATACCTAAAGAGTATCTTTATATGAGTCAAACTCTGTACTAGGTTAAACTGAATGATATTCTAATATAAAAGAGGAAGTGTTCAATTAACAGAATACAGCAAATAAGTGCAGGAATCCGCTGAGCATCAGCTGTTTTGTCTGCTGCATACACAAGGAATGCATACTTGTAAGTAGAATTTTCTTGCTCGTAGTACCACAAGATGACCACCATCTTTAGTAAAGTGAATTTGGAAAGAGTTAGGAAAAGGAAAAAGGTAGAAAGTAGGATGATGATTTCTACCAGGATCTGGTTGAAATGGGGATGTTCAACAAGCTAGTAGAATGGGTACACAGACTAGAGAAGGCATTTCAGAGTGAAATAGATGAAATTAAGAAGCAACTGCACTTGCAGAAGAAGGAAAATGAAAAATTAGTAAAGGAAGTAAACTAGAAAGACACAACAATAGTTGAGCTGTCAGCTGAGGTGAGTTCACTTAGAAGGAAGATTAGTGAAATGGCAAGCACAGTTGTCAAAAATGAGAGTATTATGGAAGAGTTCGGAAATGATACAGAGACAGGTAGGCAAGCAAACAGTCTGATAGATCAGGGCAATGATAGTGAGGAGAGGATAACCCAGGTGAATGAAGCGATGCAAAGCTACAAAAGTGATGTGGAAACCACTTATGCTGAAATGGTGAAAGTAAAGAAAGACTTAGAAACAAGAGTCGAAGAAAAATGCATTAAAAAGGAAGTAAAAAAAAATAAAAAACAATCCAAAATTAGCAAAAGATTCAGCAGATGTCAACAAATCTATAGCAATCACTGGTATAGATGAGGAAAAAATAAAATACAAGATTTCGAGAGACAAAAGGAGATGAAAAATATAATGAGCAAACTGAAGGATGTATCAGAGGAAATCTGAAATAAAGACATAGAGGAACACAAAAAGCTAAGGAAACATGAGAGAAATAAGTCAAGGCCCTCTGAAAGTAACATTCCAGAGAGCAAACAATGTGGAGAAGATACTAAAAAATGCAAACAAACTCATGGAAAAAGAGGAATTCATAAACGTATGGATAATTAAATGCCTAACTCGAGAGGAACTGGGATTACTAAAAGGGAAGAGGAAGGAGGCAAAAGCAAAGAACGAGGGAAAACAGAGGTAGAGAAGAATACATTTTTTTTTTTTACAAAGTAATTGGATTCCAGGTATGAAAGTGGTACACAACCAGAAGGGAATAAAATGGAGGAAGGTAGTAGACCCAGGTCATGATAATACGTAAACCAGATGTTTAAGTTGATGTACTCAAATGTATATGGAATGGTATCTGAATTAATAGAGATTCATGATTATATCAAAGAAAAGGAACCACATATTATTTGCCTAACTGAGACAAATTTAACACCAAGGATATCAAATGATACCCTAAACCTAGAGGAATACAATAAATGGAGAAGAGATAGGAACTTAAAAAAAGGAGTAATTATAATGTTAACAAAGAAAAATCTACAAGTCAAAGAAATAGAACTAGATAAACCCTCACAAGTAAAACTGATTGCACCAGAGATTAATATATCTGAAGGGAAAGTAACTGTGGCAAATTTATATATGCCACCCAGATCAAATGCTTGGGAAAGAGGCAAATATGAAGCCCTGTTACAGATTACGATTCAGAGATTAACAGTATTACTACACTGAATGGAGCAGAAATCTGAAAGATTTCAACACAAATATGTATTGAAATACTCTAGATATAAAAAACCAGGAAAGCCTCTGGGACCAAAAGCTCCCGGATCTTGTGCAGTTTCTCCTAACACAACATGTAAAGGAAACCACCAGAAAAAAAAGGACTTGATGTACCATCAGTATTAGATCTTCTGTTTACTAGGCAAGAAAATGATATTGACAATATAATATATCACCTCCATATGGCAAAAGCGACGATGCTGTATTAAATTACAACTTCAGGATTGCAGGTGACATAGTTAACAGTAATGAAAGTTACAAAAAGAGCCTAAACTACAAAAATGGCAACCACCATGACCTAAATAAGTACTTCTTAGAAACAGACTGGGAAAAAGAGCTTGAAGGCAAGATTTAAATGTTATATAGACAAAATTCTGTGAACTTTGTGAAACATGAGTCCGAAATTACATCCCACAGCACAAAGAAGTATTAATGAATATAAAGAAATGGTTGAAAACAGAATGTGAAAAATCAAAAGAAAAAATAAACTTGTTGTGGAATAGATGCAGAAGACACAATAGTGAGAGGACATAAAATAACTATAAACAGGCAAGAAACGATTACACAAGAATAAGGAGAGAAGCTCAAAAACAGTTTGAGGAAGACATTATAAAAAAAAGTAGTGATCAACCGAAGCTATTTCACAGCTATATCCGAAGCAAAACCAAAGTGAAAGATGAAATACAATCCACTGCTCGACAAGGGGATCACCTATGCACGAGAAAAAGATAACTCTGAAGCACTAACTAAAAATTTCCAATAAGTTTTTACAGAAGAAAATAATTTTGAGAGGCATGATATTGAACATGAATGCTCACACATATTACCAGACATACAAATATCAGAAACAGAAATACAGGAAGAGTTAAGGAAACTAGACAAAGGAAAAGCAAATAGTCTTGACGAAATTTCATGTTGCGTGCTACATGAATGTGCGAAGGAGTTAAGTAGACCAATATGTTTAATATTCAAGGAATCCTTGAGTCGAAGTAAACTACCTGATATTTGGAAGAAAGCAAGCATTGTTCTATTCAAAAAAGGGAATAGACAAAATCCACTCAACTACCGACAAGTATCACGAACCAGTGTTGTAATTAAGGTACTGGAAAAGCTGATCAGAAAAGTTTGGGTAAACCATCTAGAAGAACACAATATGATAACAGAAAGGCAGTTTGGTTTCAGAAAGAGAAAATTATGTGTTACTAATCAATTAATCTATTATGACAGTGTTGCAGAAACACTACAAAAAAGAGAAGGGTGGGTGGACAGTATCTAACTAGATTTCAAGAAAGCATTTGACAGAGTACTGCACAAAAGACTTTTATGGAAACTGTACCATCAAGGAGGAATCCAAGGCAGACTGTACTGTTGGATGCAAGATTTTCTCAAAAAAAGGGAAATGAGAACAGTAATAAGGGGAAATACCTCATCATGGAGGGATGTGAATAGCGGAGTTCCAAAGGGCTCGGTGCTGGCACCAATTATGTTTTTAGTGTTTATAAATGTCATAGAGAGTAACAATGGAATTGAAAGCTATCTAAATACGTTTGCTGATGTAAAAATACAAAGGAGAATTACTAACACAAACTCTTGTAGAGAGCCACAAGAAGAATTAAATAAACTTCATGAATGGAGTAACAAATGGAAAATGGAATTCAGTGTGGAAAAGTGTCATGTAATTAAGTTTGGTAAGTGGAAAAAGACGAGATTGGGATTATAAGTTAGGAAGTAAAATCCTACACATACCAGAGAGAAAGAGAAAGACCTAGGTGTGAATATCAATAACAGACTATCTCTGGCTGACCACATCAGTGAGAAGGTACAGAACATGCACACACTGCTTGCAAATACGAGAATAGGATTTACATACATAAGGGAAGGCATGCTGAGGAAAATTATAACACCATTCATCAGACCAACCGTGGAGTATGCATCAGTAGTCAGGAATCCTCATCTCGAGAAATACATAAATAAGACTGAAAAAGTTCAAAAGGCCACTACAAGATGGGTACCAAGCTTAAGGAATCTAAGCTACGAAGAAAGACTTGAAAAATTAAATCTGCCAAAACTACAGGAGATAAGGGAAAGAGGAGACATCATTATTTTATACAAATGCATATCAGGGAAGGCGGAAATAGACATAAATGAGTGTATAACCTATGGGAAAACATCAGCAAGAGGACACTGCAAAAAATGCATAAAAAGAAAGGTGATAAAGATGTAAGGTAATTTAATTTCCCAAATAGGGAAATTGATCAGTGGAATGCACTATAAAATGAAATAGTGTGTGCCAAAACAATTTATTAATTTAAGGATATGTATGATAAAAATGGTTTAAAACACGGGACAGTATGAGCTTGACTTATTCCAGTAAAGATACAGTTAGGTAAAAACAATTAGGTAAGAACACACACACACACACACACACACGGAGATATTGTGAACAAATAGTTATTCACGTACTGTCCAAAATCTAAAATATTTTCCACTATAACATTTTTTTCTTCCTGTGATTTGTCCTTGTTCATCATAATAAATATATATACACGAAAACTTCCAGTAAAAAATCAGGCACTGATTTTATCATGAAACAAGCTTTCTGCTTCCATTATTCAAATAAATAGACACAGCGGCTGTGTGAGGCTTGCCTCACCGCATTATTTTTCCTCTCCCTCCTTCCTCCACCTTCTACATTCTCCATTCCAGTATACTTTCCACTACAACAGATTTTTTTCCCCTGTGATTTGTGCTTTTCCATCATAACAAACACACACTCAGGAAAACTTTCAATAACAAATATGACACTGATTTCATCATGAACTTCCTGCTTCCATTATTCGCGTAAACACAGTGCGAGATGCCGCACCACATTTCCTCCTCCCTCCCTCCTCCACTTCCTCCCTTCTCCACTTCACTATATTTTCCGCTATAACAATTTATTTCCTGTGATTTGTTCTTTTTCGTCATAACAAACATACAGTACACACCAAAACTTTCAATAAAAAATAAGGCACTGGATTCATCATGAAACAAACTCTGCTTCCATTTCATGTACAAAATAGACACACCAGTGGTGTGAGATGCCACACTGCGCTCTCTCCTACCTCCCTCCTCCACCTCCTCCCTTTCTCCACCCCCTTCCTCCTCTTCCATCTCCTCATCCGTGCCAGTATCCCCCTCTCCAGGATCGTCACTACCATCTAAACCATTCTCATCATCGGAAATAGCAGATGAACGTACAGGGGGAAACGATGGGCTAACAGTGGCAGACTCACGTTATCCACCTTCCTTATGTGACTCATAAATATCGACTCTCAACATGGTGGTCACTTTCCTTAGAGGAATAGTCACTCTTTCCACTCACAGTTGATGATAATGTCACCTCGAGTTCTCTCCCTATCGCACTATCACTAAGGCCATTTCTTTTCTGGCTTTTGGACTTCATTGGTGTTTAAGTTGGCTGCTGCAGGTGCTCAGCCAAAGATCCAGACACGGAAAACTTTGCACGGGTCTATCCATTACGGAGGTATGCAGGTAAATGATGGTGACTCGGATTAGTGCAGGAGGGTTGCCAACTTGCCAGTGGCTGCGTGTGGTGAAAATAACCCGTGGAATATTCAAACAACGCCACAAAACAGTAGATCACCCGGACATCCCCGGGTCGTCACACATATATGTCATGCAGATGCGATGGGTTAAATGTCCTAAATGGTTATTTACTAAAAAATGTCCTGAGCAGAAACAGTATAATATTGCTGAGGTTAGTGTTGTAAACCTAGATCCTGTAGTACCTGAGCCAGATGTAATAAACATAAGTAGATTTTCATCCATAAGACCACTCTTTAATACTACTAAATAAGTTGTAAAATTTTTGCATCAGAAAGTGGGGTTTGAGGACTTTGATCCCAAGAAATATTGGCTATAAAAGCCAAAAGGGAATATTACAGAAATTTTGACCTTTTATGCCAAAGCACTAGCAGCAATAATAAGCTGATAAAAGATTTAGGATCATTCTTAGACAGAAAGGGTCTAATCAGATGCCGTGCCAGAATAGTAAAGGCTGATTTACCCCTCCAAACTAGACATCCTATATTGTTACCAAGAATGATTATTTTGAATACTTAATTAACCTCTCTGTTATACACCTCAACTACCTCTCAGGATGCAAAACAGGCCTAATTGTCGACTTTCTCAA
This sequence comes from Coenobita brevimanus, assembly GCF_032717465.1. NCBI lineage: Eukaryota > Metazoa > Arthropoda > Malacostraca > Decapoda > Coenobitidae > Coenobita > Coenobita brevimanus. Next base: position 36,331,423 of record NC_137025.1, on the reverse strand, counting down.
AGGTTAAAAGTTTCATACCCGATTTATAGAGCTTGAATTTACACGCCTGAAACACAAATCCCACCTTCCTATACCCAATAGTTTCCGAGCTAGGGCCCGCCAAAGTTGATAATAGTTACCCATAGCGTAGCACTTTAGGGGTTAAGGTAGACCATGAGTTAACTCTTCGTGGAGGTGTGCCCCAGACTTTGGCCTGAGTCCGAGAATGGTACAGATTCCTAAGGGTAAACAGGTTGTAAAGAAATATCTCAAGAGTTGCATAATATGTAGGAGGTATGAATAACAACAATATGACCATCCAGGACCACCTGCTTTACCCAAGGATAGAGTAACTATAAGTTAGTCCTTCAAAGTAACTGGAGTTGATTACACAAAGGCAATAACCGTTACATGTGAGGGAACTCCTCATTTGATATACATGAGTTTGTTTACTTGTGCCTACACAACGGCAATCCATCTAGGAATGGCAAATGATTTAAGTTCACAGACATTACTGAGTGTATTCAGAAGATCTGCAGCTAGAAGGTCTTGTCCTAGTATTATCGACAACGGAACCAGTTTCAGTGAAGCATCATCACTAATTTAAAACATAATGAATGACTCAAAGGTTAAGTCAAAGCTGGGAATCTGAAGTTGCACCTGGCAGTTTATTGCTCCTAGAGCACCAATGCAAAATAAATTTACTGAACGAATGATTGGTACTGTGAAGAACTGCCTTAGGAAAGTCTTACACAGAACTAAGATCACTACAGAAAAGCTGAGAACAGTAATAACTGAAATTGAGGCTGGGATTAATGGATGAAACTAGCATATCAAATGAGGCTTTGACACCAGTTTATATGTTGTGTGGCAGAAAGCTCCATCTGATGCCTTGTGTGGATATCCAGGAGGAAGTAGATGATCCCACGATAGAGAAAAATGCACTAGAACAACATCTCTGTGATGGATATCAATGTCCAAAAAAAGATTGGACACCTGGAAAGACACTGGGCGAAGATTATCTTTTGAGCCTAAGAGAAAATTTTGTGAGGTTCAGCCTGCCAGCAACAAGTCAGTCATAAACACAGATGTGATCTTAGTAAAAACAGAACAACCAGGATCCCTATGGCTAATTGCTAAAGTCTTCTCTCCACACATCCAGATTCAGAGCAGGTGCTGAGACTTGTAATAATTAAGTGCAGGGGACATACCAATACTGTATAAAAACCATTGATAAATTGGTGCCCTTTGAGCTAACGGCTACTCCAGAAACTGTGAATAGTGGAGAACAATTGGGTCAAGATGCACAACCTAGAAGGGCTGCAGCACAGGGTTCTTAACCCTTAAAGGCATACGTTGTTGGACCTGTCTTGTATGACATACGTTGAGTGTAACCAACTCCTTTTTTGAAAAATCAAAACACATGGTTGTAATCAATTTTTATTGGGTTTCTGGCCATGAAAAGAAAGAACAACTCTTCTACTTTCCTGTGATATACTTACTTTAGTAATTATTGAAAAATAAAAATGTTTTATGGGTGACTAAAGGAACCTAACCAAAATTGCCTTTTTTTTTTATGTTACTGAATAAAAAATTAATTACTTGGCCCGTATGAGGATTTAAGATCTGAGATTATATATGCTGCTTCTCAGGTCCCGTGGCCGTATCCTGTAAGTGGCTCACACTTCTGGCTCATGAGGGTCACTGTGGGAAGACACCCTAAGAAGGGCTAAAAAAAAAAAAAAAAAAAAAAGGGAATTTTTCACTATACAAATTTTTTATGACGTTATGGTTCCCTGTATATACACCCTAATGACTTTGTAAATTTCGTTTGACACTAAACTATGATTTTAAGACCCAAATGATGAGGACTGATACTTTATATGACGATAATATAAGACACAATGTTTAGTTTTCTTTTACTGACCTACATCCCCTCACAATCGGTACACAGGGTTTAGCTGTGGCTGAGACACACTGAGAGGTCACACTTGATGCACTGGTGTTCACAAGAGTCTCTAGTTCTATGTCTGACAGCAGTGTCTTTCCTTGTCCTTTTCCTTTGTCCTTTGCCTTTGATATATTCTTTATATTCACTTTAGTCTTCACTTTAGTCTTTTGTTCCACTTTTATCTTAGTCTTTATATAATATTACTTATAATCAGCAAAAAAAATAAAAAAAAAAATAGGAAAAACCCAATAAAATAATATAGTACATAAAGTATAATATAAAGTATAGTATATGTAGTATATATATAGTATTTCTATAATATATAATGTAAATAATATATATATTATATATAAACATAAGATACATAACAAAAAAACAGTCATACACATATATTTCCAAAAAATAATGGCACACTCCTATAGTAGTTTTACTTGTAGAGCATACGCTAAGTCCTAAAATCGTGAGTCCTGCACAGCATACGATAGGTCTGATGGACTAAAAACGCAAATAAATCCCACAATGGGAAAACAAGAGGGAGCACACTTCACACAATAGGCCTAGGCAAACACTTCACATACCTGGACGGCCTGGCCAGCATCTTCAAAGGAAGACAAGGTACCACATGTTTTACAAAAACAATATCCCAAAGTGGTGAAGATATGCCTTTAAGGGTACATCTTAAGAGACCATCTGGCTAGGGGTCACATTACACGATGCGCATATTATTTTTCGCTTGGCCTCAAAACTGTGGGAAATATTTTTCCCTAGACCGGTTGCACTATTTACCTTTTAAAATAGTTGTCCCTGTTAAAAGCAGAGGAAAAAAACAGAGTTTATGACTAATTCAAGCATTTTTTAACCTACAGATTACATTCTCGTTCTGGTCAATAATTCTTATTAATAATAAATTAAATGCTGCTGCTTTTAACATTTGTGGGCAACTATATTGTAAATACGTGTAAATAATTCGGAAATTTCCATTGTCATGACTGCGCCTCCATAGTCAGATTATGTGGTGTCCTGATGGTAAAATGGAAGGTCTAACAGATCTTGACAGGGATAAAGTGAATATTTCACTATAGTTTTATTTAAAATTAAGATTAACTTGTTAACCCGTTCGTACACAATGACACGTTTGTTGTCATTAGGGTCTGGCTGTGACAATACATGTTGACGATTTTGGCGTCATTAAAACATAAAGACTTTCGTCAGAAGAAAAGTTTTCAGTCAATCGGCATCATTTTTGGAGGCATCATAGTTTCCCTGCTCCTTGTCAAAAGTAATGAGTTGCCAACTGTGGGTCCCGATACCAACAAGAGAGCGGACAGGTTATTCAGTACCAAATGAGCTGTGAGTGGGGAAGGTACCGCGTGGTTCTGTCCCTTTAAATTTCCAATCTTATCCCTGTCCTGGCCATGCAACATATTTCACAATACCAGTAGTGCTTGTGTATAATGTTAGGACACTGTTGTGATTAGATTTGGTGTTTGCAATAGTAAATTTGGTGTTTGTGAAGCAATCTTGGTCATTATCAGCCATTGGCTCAACTAAGATCATGCTACTGTTTCTAATCAACAACACTGCCTCTACCCTGCACTAAATGTGTATATTCAGCTATAAAAAGAGTGAAATATGTGAATATAGTGTGCACATCTAGTGTACAAAGAATTGGGGAAATACGTGCAGTAGCTTAGAGGAAGGCAGGAAACTGCCCTACAGTCACAACACGATGTGGGTACACCGTAGTTTTTTGCATTTTTCTCGAAAACTATGAGGCCTAGGATCACTTGTCTGGGCACAAATGAAAGCCAATGAAATTCTGTATAGGATGATAAAATAAAAACATATCAGTGGCGATAAAAGACTTTCGCTAGAGCTCCCTGAATGAAAAAAATCTAATGTCTGTGGGAAATGGGTTTTACTTTTCACTTATTACTCGAACACCATACCTCGTATCAAACTGGGACCTCTGGCATTCGAAAGCTAACAAAATTTTCTTCCCAATGATGGTATAACATGTAGAGACTGATTAGTGAACATTCGACTTATGATGTTGGGAAGTGAGATGTATGCTCTTGAATGTTTATTCACACAGCCCAAAAGTACGTATAGTGTGTGTGTGTGTGTGTGTGTGTGTGTGTGTGTGTGTGTTTTGCTTATCATGCAGAGGAAACATCGACGAATAGAAATATGTGTGTTTTGTGGCAAAATATATATGTTTGGGTGGTGAAAATAAACTGAGAATACATATTTTTGGAGCGTGCGGTGGGAGGGGGTAGGGGAGAAAAGCAGGTACGTCATGTCTCACAAAAGTTATTAACTTATCTGCACGCGAAAGGGTAAAGTTGGATTTTCCTTGTAATTTTCATGAAATAATTCATTGTATTTAGGTAATTAATAATATGTTATTTGGCATCTCTGAATCCTATAACGGGAAAAAGACATGCCATTTTTCATTGTGTTCCTCTAGCTCATTCAAGATGCACATTATAAAAGAAGCACCAAAGATGCTAGGAAAGGCCCAGGAAAACTGACTGAGACCTCAAGCCCATTGTCATCTGTTATTCCAACTCCATATAGCTAAGTAACCTTTATGATTTGGCCCACTCGGGGGGACTAGCTAGGATATAAGGAGATAATTACTGGCGACTTAGAGTATTAATTATACTCTAATTCCTTAAGAGGCTTCTAGTATTAAAATTTAATATTTGTTGGTCTTAGACTAACCCTCGTCAGAAAACAGAGTGCAAAAATATCTGACAATTTGAAATTCTTGTTGCTACCAGACACCTGAACTCAAGATTTGTAAAGCCTCTTGGTAGTGAAATAATAAAGAAGCAATACTCCAGTTCAAAAGTTCTCTCCAAACATGAATAATTATCTTCTAGCAATGACATCTTCAGTTGAGGAGATTTAAATGCAAATTTTTAAGCTCATGGACTGCCTCTACATTTTTCAAATCATCCTGTTTACGTAGTTTATAATCTTAAAAAAAAAAAAAAAAGTGTGTCGACTTTTTGGTATCTACTACATTTTTCGAAACCTGGAAAGCGTCATTGTGGCCCATGTAAAAGAGTTACTGTTTTTACATGCTAAAACACACTGTCAGCGACAGAATATGCTGGAAGGCGGAAACATATCAAGGAAAGAAGAGAGTATCAGGGAAAGAAGAGAGTAAGAAGAAAAGAAATCAAAATGCAACTAGGAAACACTCAGAGAGCTGATACCTCCACCAACGCCATTGCCATTAAAAGGATCCGGATCTGGATCCGTGGAGATATTGTTTGGATTACCTAGCATCCGGATTCGCCTCCAAATATAATCAACTGTTCCTTGACCCATGGCCCACTCTTCCACAGATATATATTGTATGTCAATGAAATTTTTTGGAGATAATGTGCGAGATACATAGGATCCGGATCAATCCCAGAATTTAATATCTTATTTTTTGGCCCATGGCCCACCCTTCCACAAAATTTCATTGAAATTCATTGAGAACGTTTGGAGATATTGTGTGGACAAACAGAAAAACACAGATTTATACATAACCTTCTCCAACTTCGTTGGTGGAGGAAATAAAGACAAAGAAAAATCAGCGAGGAAATGTTGAAATTGCGAGCAGAAGGTCAGACAGAAACAGAAAGATGCACTCTTATGGAGAGGTTGATCACATAAGCGAAGTAAGGAGGCGGAAACAGGGAGGAAGTGGAGGAGGAGGAAAAGGAAAAAGGAAAGGAAAAGGAAAAGGAGAGTGAGAAGAAGATGGAGAAAGAGGAGAATGAGTAGGAGGAGAAGGAAAAGGAGGAGAGGGAGAAGGAGGAAGAGAAGGACAATGAGAAAAAGGAGATAGAAGAGAAGGAGAAGGAAAAGGAGAAGGAAAGGGAGAAGGAGAAGGTGAAGAAGAATGAGAAGGAGAATGAAAAGGAGAAGGAAAGGGAGAAGGAGGAGAAGGAAAGGGAGAAAGAGAAGGAGAAGGAAAGGGAGAAGGAGAAGGAGAAGGTGAAGAAGAATGAGAAGGAGAATGAACAGGAGAAGGAAAAGAAGCAAAAGGAGAAGAAAGTGGAGATGGAGAAGGAAAAGGAAATGGGGATGGAGATGAAGATGGAGATGGAGATGGAGAAGGAAAGGGAGATAGACATGGCGAAGAAGGAAAAGGAAAGGAGGATAGAGATGGAGATGGAGAAGGAGAAGGAAAAGGAAAGGGAGATAGACATGGAGAAGAAGGAATAGGAAAGGAGGATAGAGATGGAGATGGAGAAGGAGAAGGAGATGGAGAAGGAAAAGGGAAGGGAGATGGAGATGGAGATGGAGACGAAGTTAAAGGAAAGGGAGATGGAGATGGAGAAGAAAGAAAAAGAAAGAGAGATAAAGATGGAGATGGAGAAGAAGGAAAAGGAAAGGGAGATAGAAATGGAGAAGGAGAAGGAAATGGAAAGGGAGATGGAGAAGGAAAAGGAAAAGGAAAAGGAGATGGAGATGGGAAAGGAGAAGGAAAGGGAGATGCAGATGCAGATGGAGAAGGAAATGGAAAAGGAGGTGGAGATGTAACGATGAACGTAGCTTATCGTAGTTTACCATTGTTCACTGCTGCCCCCAATCTCGATGAGCTTCGCCGTAGATAGACGTGGAGAGACAGGGAGGTTGGTTGTAGATCTTTGAAGCACCGCCAGTATAAAGTCGTGAGGCCTCGTATGACTCGAACTTACCACTGCGTAGTAAAATGGTGTTTCATCGACTAAAGTGATTAGGTAGGTCTCTCTCTCTCTCTCTCTTTTCTGACCTGAAGGGAATCTCTCCAATATTACATACAACTCGGAGAGGATGTGTGTGTGTATGTGTGTGGTGTAGTGTCTGGTAGATATCCATTCACATTGACTAACCGATTACAGCTGGTTACCCCCCGTGTTTGAGTACGTCAGTTAATTCTTGGCCGTCTGGACTACAAAGAGATTGTTTGAGATACATTCTTGATGGTCTGGGACAACAAGGTTGTGGATATACATTATGTGGATTGAAATTCCTAAAGAGAATCTGTGTATGTATCCAGCAAACACTACATCCTGCACATTGTGATATGAGGTATATATTAGTGCCAATATAATGCTTATAAATCGTTCGGTCACGCAAAGCTGTCATACGAACGACAGTAAATATTGTCATAACATATTAATGCATATTATTTATATATTATAATCAACCTGTATGCCAATTAAGTTCAGTACATAATACTGGAAAAGTAACATAATTGTTGTAATATTGTAACAGTGATCATAATTCTAGTCATTGTAGTAATCCATTGTGTTAATGAAACTGTTACATAATTGTGGTTGCAATAAAATTGTAGTTACATAGTGTTAATGCAACTGTTGCATAATTGTGGTTGCAATAAAACTGTAGTTACATCTCGTTAATGCAACTGTTACATAATTGTGGTTGCAATAAAATTGTAGTTACAGAACTGTACCAGTTGTAAAATAATTGCAGTAATGCTAGTGTTTGTAGTTACATAACTGTAGCATTTGTAACAATACTGCAGTAATACTGGTGCTTGTAGTTGGATAATTGTAGCAACTGTAATATAATTGCATGAATCACAAATGTGGTCATTCTAGCTACAGAACTGACCATATGTATATAATTTATACAATAATAGCAGTACAGTGAGAAGTCTAGAGCAGTCAGTCATATGTAATATACTTACTATCTGTTTGTGAGACACCATATGTGTATTGGCTTAGTTATGTTGCACAGTTTATATTTAAAAGATATAATATGTAACCCCATATTTCGTTATTTTATATAAAAATAGGTAAATAATATTTACAATATGTATAGCATTCACTTAGTTTCGTTTGTACCACACATCACTTGATACTATAGTCCTCCAAATGTTGTGAAGTCAACTTGATATGTTTCATCTTAAGGTATTGGTTGTAAGAACTAAAGTGTGTGGTTGTGTATAGCATAGTGATGCTAGCTCCATTTGTGTTAGGCGTTTCACTTGATTTTTCTTGTAACTGTAAAATGAAGGATTTGTGTGTACTTATATTTTAATTCTCTGATCTCGCTAGATTTTCATATGTATGTATTATATGTTGATGTAAGGATGTTTATTGTCTATCACTTTGGATATAAGTAAGAGTATATAAATCAAGCAGTACTATTAATCTAATCGAGTAAATGTTCGACTCACAGATATTAACTGAGATGGGAATATTGGCTAGGGAGCTAATGGTAATGTTGGCTGGTGGAGGAGGGATGGTCAAATGATCATCAGATGATGCATTATCGTTTTCAGTGCCACGCCTTCCCACTGTGTCGCAGGTAGATACGTTAGTAGGTGGGTAAGTAGGTAGGGTGGTAGATAGGTAATGACGTAGGTAGGTCAGTGGTTTCATTGTCCCCACTCAGCAAATGAGGACACATTGTTGAGTAGCAGCCTCACTCTGGTAGTTGTGGTGGAGAAGATAATGGTGGTGATAGTGTTCGAGAAGGTGGAGGTCGTGGTGGAGGTTGGAGGAGGTTGGAATGTGTTAATGCTACATCACCATGCTGGGTCACCATTATTAGCACAGTACAGATGCACTTACCCTTTTCCCACTTTTGCTTGTTGTTGCCTGTCATTTCTCACAAGGTTTGTAGTTTTGTTCTCACTGTATTCGCTTGTAGTTTGATTGATGATTGTTGCTTGTAGAACAGTCGTAGATTGTTTTTATTGTAGTTTGTTCGTTGACTGTTACTCGGCCTTATTTACGGCTGTTGTTTACCGTTGTAATGGTTCAGGAGAGTTGTCAGCTGCGTAAAAACTCATTAGGCGTGGTTTGATTGTATTTCATTTTACCGCTGTCGCCAGTATCGAAGAACGTGGTTAATCGTAATTTACGGTTGTTCACCACTGCTGCCAATATCGATGAACGTAGCTTATCGTAGTTTACCGTTGTTCAATGCTGCTCCCAATATCGATGAGCGTCGCCGTAGATAGACGTAGAGAGATAGGGGGGTTGGCTGTAGATCGTTGAAGCACCGCCAGTATAGAGTCCTGAGGCCTCCTACGGCTCGAACTTGCCGCTGCAAAGTAAAATGGTGTTTCGTCAACTACAGCAGAATGAATAGGTAGGTCTCTCTCTCTCTCTTTCTCACCTTCCCTCTTTGTGTATCTCAAGCTAGGTGAGTTACAGAGCACTCTTGGGTTACAGAGTTTATTGTACACAGTTATATCGAAGTGTGACTGACAGCGTAACATAGCGTGACGGAAAACCTCCTACCTGACCCTATCTCCTGCCTTCAACCCTAGATCGTATTCTCGGGATCTCTCAAACCCTTTCTGACCTGAAGGGAATCTCTGACATTAAATACAGTTCGGAAAGTATGTGTGTGTGTGTGTGTGTGTGTGTGTGTGTGTGTGTGTGTGTGTGTGTGTGTGTGTGTGTGTGTGTGTGTGTGTGTGATGTAGTGTCTGGTAGATTTCCATTCACATGGACTAACCGATTAGAGCTGGTTACCCCACGTGTTTGAATGTCACGATATTCTTGGTCGGCTGGACTACAAAGACAGTGTTTGAGATACATCATATGTTAAGACATTCTTGATATTCTGGGACAGCAAGGTTGTGGATATACATTATGTGGATTGACATTCCTAGTGAGAAGCTGTGTATATCTCCAGTATACACTACGTCCTGCACATCGTGATATGAGATGTATACTAGTACCTATATAATGACTACAGATGGAGATGGAGAAGGAGAAGGAAAGGGAGATGAAGATGGAGAAGGAGAAGAAAAAAGATAGGGAGGTAGAGCTGTAGATGGAGAAGGAGAAGGAGAAGGAAAAGGAAAGGGAGATGGAGATGCAGAAGGAGAAGGAAAAGGGAAGTAATATGGAGATGGATGTGGAAAAGGAAAGGGAGATGGAGATGGAGAAAGAAATGGAAAAGGGACGGGAGATGGAGATGGAGATGGAGAAGGAAAAGGAAACGGAAAGGGAGATGGAGATGGAGAGGGAGAGGGAAAAGGAAAGGGAGATGGAGATGGAGGTGGAAAAGGAAAAGGAAAGGGAGATGGAGATGGAGAAGGAAATGGAGAGATGGAGACAGAGAAGGAAAAGGAAGAGGTGGAGATGAAGATGGAGAAAGAAAAGAGAGATGGAGATGGAGAAGGAAGAGGATCATCATTATCATCATCATCATAATTAGCCATTGCAAGTACATTGCTGAACAAAGGCCTCCCTCAGCCTTTTCCACGATTTCCAGGACCGAGCCAATCTCTGTCAAGTTTTGCCTGCAAACTTCTCTACCTAATCTCTCCACTTTCTGTCTGGGCCTTTTCTGCAAATTTTACAGGCTCTTGGAGTCCATAAACAGCCGCTTGCTCCATCGTCTGACCCTTATTCATGCTACATTACATGGTCACCTCCATTTTTTTTTTTATATAATTTCTATAATGTTTTTGTCACTAGTCTGCTCTCTCACCCAAGCTGATTTTATCCTTACTTAGAGATGATCGCAACATTGACCTTTCCATTGTTCTTTGAGAATTAGTTGATTTTCCATATCTTTTTTTTTTCCAGGTCTCACAACCATACGCCATAGCTGTGGTTATACATTATATACCTTTCGTTTCATACATATTTGCAAGTTGCTCTACATGATTCCTCTGTGTTTACAGAAAGCTTTCTGTCCAAATGTAATGCGTCTTTGTATTTTGTTGTCATAGTCTCTCGTTGTTTTCAATATTTGACCATTATATATCTATATCTATATCTATATCTATCCATCTATCTATCTATCTATATCTATCTATCTATCTATATCTATCTATCTATCTATCTATATGCATTATATGTAGATAGATCGATAGACAGATATATGATACGTCTTGGATAAGGTTATGAGCGAGATGAGAGCATAGATGGACGTAATGCTGGTGGTAAACATTGAGGAGTGAAATACGTCGGCTCTGTTTGTGCAGATGATTCTCTGTTGCTTGCTGGGAATATACGTGAGACTGTAGTTTGCCTGTGGCAGGGCGAGTTCTAAAAGTGAAAGTATACGTAAGGTGGTGGATGCTGAGAGAGTTACTCAGAATGTGTTGTATTGGTGAGTGCAGAAAAAGTGGATGTTACTTTAGAGTTTAAGCTCTTACTTCCAGTTATAGGAAGACATGCAACTTTAAGAAAACAATATGGAGATAAAGGGGCTGGCGAAAGTCAGAGTCTTGGCGCTATAAAAGCACTGACAGGACCAGAAGTCTGAATACAAAGGCTGCAGTCGGCTGCATGAACGTTTAGTACTGCCAACTCTAGCGCAAGGATGCATTACTTTAGAGTGACATTATCACAAATGTGAAGAATGGGATCAGCAGTGACTTGAATGTTAAGGAAGGAATGCAAGAGCAATATAAATGGAACAATTTAGGAATATATGTACGAGCAAGAAAACGGATGTTTTGCTGGTGATGCATCTGTGGATTTCTTGAGTCAGGATGAGGCCAGCATACCTCTTGCAAATTTTGCTGAAGAGACGGTTCTACATGGAAATTGTGTATTCGTGACACTGGGCAACATGCACAAAGGAAACACTGTACTTATGCCCTGGAAGACTGTATGAGAGTTAGAGATCATGTACTCTCCTTTTGTGTAACATCTAAGCTTCCAATAAGGCATCCAGTAGCAATATCGAGTGTTTATAATTAACCTGAAATCCTGATGGTAAATCTATGGGCTCACATCTCACATATATGTGGGTTGCGTTGGTTGGGTATGATAAAAGCTGCAGAGATTTGTAACAGAAGAGTAAGAAATACTGCTACTGATATGAGTGTGCAAGGGTGGTATGGTCACACAATGACAGTAAACGTAACTGGGATAGTGAAGAAAACACTGAATTTTACAAACTAGTTTAGGCCAGAGCCTGTACTGTAGAAAAGGAGAGGAGCATGTTTGCTAGCAGAATTACCACTTAACGCAAGTAAACATTCCACAGATGCACTTTTATTTGTTTAATTTGTTTCAGCCTTAAAATTATAATCATATAGGAGGATGCTGGTACAGTGAAATGTTTATTGCATTTATTTGGGTAAAGAAAATTGTTCTTTTATTGCCAAATGTATGAATGAATTGATGCCCCCTTCTTCCCACACCCACCTCCTGTCTTAAATCAGCACATGACTGAGGACAGAAGGAGACGTGAGAGACCAAGAAGACTGTGAATGTATAGTGTATGTGGACGTGTGAGTAAGCAAGGTATAAAAATTATGGAAACAACAGAACTGACAGAGACAAAAAACGAAAAAATAAAACATGCTGGGGGATGCACATGGGAAGCGTTGCCTCCCCTTTCTGGGCTGACAGTGAAAGGAAAGGCTCTTTCGACAGGGCACTGTGAAACTCAATTTTACATGGATCATTTAGCTTGTGATACTGGGCCCAGAATGTCGAAGTCTTGAATAATGAGAGAATGGAAGTGTAGCCGTATTTACTGGGTACTTAGCTGACAGCCATGGTACTTTCATACTTTCTTCTTCCTGTTTCTAGACCACTCCCACCAGCTGTCAATGAGAATGATGGATTGTGATGATGGATGATGAAAAGCTGGAAAAGGAACTAATGAAAGGAGAGGGAGAAATGCCTAAAATGATAATGAGAGAGGAAATGACTGAACAGAAGAGAGTAGAGCGAGAAGCAAATCTTACATAAAGTTAATGACACGCATTACATAATCTGTATGTAAAAAGAGTAGATAAATTTTTGTATAAATCACGTTTTAGTATTCAACATTTTCCATGTTGCCGAGATTATACATAGTCTGTTTCACTTTTTTTTGTGGAATGCAGCTCTCCTGATATGTGTGTGTTGAGAGGTGAGGGGAAGAGGAGATAGAGTCTACCACCTGAAGCTCCTGAAACTGGGATGAGTGAAAGATTATTTTCTTGCCTCATCAACTCTCCTCACGTACTGACTTTCTGGTCACACTCTTACAATTGCATTGTTATATAAACCTTTATACTTATTCTTTTTGACTGTGTCATCTGTCAGGATTCCTTTACTGTTAAGACGGACACATATCACCTTTCTGTGATGATAATTTTGAGTCATGTTTTTTATGTGGAAGTTAACTGGTATTCTCAGTCTTTCAGATAATTATACAACAGGAAAACTATGAGATCATCTTCATCAGTTTATCTCTCCCTGTTTATGAACATTAAGCTTTTAAAGCAAATGTATTCAGGTTAAAATATGTAACAGATTCTTAATTCTCCTTACTTTTTAAAGTTTTTCTTTTTTTACGTATTACGAAGCGTTCCATCTAGAAGCCGTTGGTTTCATCATGCAATAGTCTCTAATCTTCCACTGCCAATATTTTTTGCTCGTTAAAGTAGTACATGTTAATGTTGCTGCCAATTCCCTATATATATATATATATATATATATATATATATATATATATATATATATATATATATATATATATATATCCCATTGGATCCCAGGGGTGCTGGGCGAGGCATGGCGCTGGGTGGGTACTAAGCGTACCCCCCTCCGCCTATCGGCTCATAGTCGCGAAGCTCATAGGTCCCTGCCTGGGGGCTCCCTACTTTATAAAGACTTGAAAAATCCCAGTTCTGTCCAGTATTCCGGACACTGGGCTCCAATAGGAGATATATATATATATATATATATATATATATATATATATATATATATATATATATATATATATATATATATATATATATATATATAGAATGAGAGAGAGAGAGAGAGAGAGAGAGAGAGAGAGAGAGAGAGACTGTAGAGAGATAGATATAGATATAGATAGATACTTTTGATAGATAGATAGATAGATAGATAGATAGACAGATATGTCTCCTGATTGTCAGAACAATAAGGCACATTGCAGCTGTTGCATACCGAATTGGAAGCAGAATCATCCACTTAAGCACTGATTATGAGTTGGATGGTATGAGTCCCCCATAGAAGGTTGATGCTACATGTAATCCCCTTAGCAAGTGAGGCTCAACAAAACTGGAGTCAGAGAAGGTTGACTTGGCCGTAGCTCCAAATGCATGCATTCTTCGCATTCCAGTGCTTTATGATCCAGTTGAAAGCTGGGTGAAAGTGCAGTAACTTGCCTAGTGGATATTCTGAAGAGGAACAAACCACAGTCTGTCTCTCACCATGACAAGCGCTGTCTGTCCCATGTGGATGATACAGCAAATATTTTAGCTGACATGGTGGCACTGATTATGAAGGGAGTGAACCTGAGCGGCATCCACCGGTGGAGTGGGCTAGAGAAGATGAACAAGTATGACAAGATTCTGGCAATGTCCCGTGTGTTCTCTCTACCTCACCAACACATCTCCCCTTCCCACACTACCAGCCCCATCAGGCCTTATGATCCGGAAATAGAAGTGTTAGGCCTTAGACCTCGGCATTGCACACCGCGTGAAATTCGACGGGTGGTATTAAGGAGTGTTTAGCAAAATGGATTTGAGGCAAAGAGTGGCCTTAACCCCTTCAATGTGATGACAATACGGTATTTTAATCTGGTTTAATGTGGATGTGGTAGATGGAGGCATCCACTCACTCAATGAAGGGATGCTGTATGGTCTTTACACTGAAAGACATGTCAAATGGTTTCCTGTGCCCAAAAGGCCATTTACTGCGCTGTGTTGTAACCAAATAACCGGGGTCTTTGGCAAGGTTAAGTGTCCCCCAGATACCTCTATCTAAAATCACTTAATCATGGCAAATATTTTGGAGAGCCTCGGACAGCCCAATACCTTCCCAGAGCCCCAACCAAATGGGCAGATTCGCGTGACCATCTGCAATGTAAAGGGTGTGAATGGGAACAGCAAGAAGGTGGAAGTAGTGAATGTGTTCAAGAGTGCTACATATGCCGTCCTAGCATTGCATGATAGAAGGATGAACGGGTGCAAAGTGGAGGAGTGGGAGGGTGTGAAATGTGTAAGACTCGGCATGAATGGGCGAGGAATATGCAAGGAAGGAGTTGCTTTGTTGATGAATGAGGTGTGGCAGAGTGGAATGAGAGAATACAAATGCGTCAGTTCGAGATGTATGCATGTGAGGTTCAGGGCTGAGAGGGTGAAAGTGGCTGTGATCATAGTGTATGCACCATGTGATGGCAGGAGTGAGAAAGACAGGTTTTGGGATTAGCTGGATGAAGCAGTGGGAGAAATGCCCAGGAGCTATAAAGTGATAGTAATCGGCGATATGAATGGAAGAGTAGGCACTGGTCCCGAGGATGACATAATGGGTTGTAATGGAGTCCAGTAGAAAATGATAATGGGAAACGACTGAAGGATTTGTGTAAGGAAAGTAGGTTGTGCATTAGTAACTCGTATTACAAACACAAACTTGCACATAAATATACATGGTGTAGAAGGAACAGGGATCGTGTTGAAAGAAGCCTCATTGATTATGTGCTCGCAGAGAGGTCGATACTTGGAACGGTTGCTGATATGTAGGCCTTGAGAGGACGAAGTGGAGGTCTGTCAGTCTTCCACAGGAGTACCCTTTAATGTTTAATAATACCCAGCTCAATCCTGCATCATCCTTGAACATGCTTGGGGTTTTATTAACTCGGGATTAATCATGGAAAGATCATATTACATCACTCGTAAAATCTGCTTCCAAAAGATTAGGTGTGCTAACACATCTCCATACCCTCTTTACCCCTGCACAGTTGTGTACTTTGTACATGGGTTTTATTCGTCCCTGTGTAGAGTACAACTATCATGTGTGGGGAGGCTCCCCACATGCAACTCTTCTCAAAAGGGTGGAGTCAAAGGCGTTTCGTCTCATCAACTCTCCTCCTCTTACTGGCTTCCTTCAACCTCTGTCTCTTCGCCGCACTGTTGCACCTTTCTCTCTTCTCTATCGTTACTTCCTTGGTCACTGCCCTCTGACCCCTCTGCTTGCACTCCTCCACCTCTACGTAGCACCCGTCTAGCAACAAACTCTCATCCATTTTCTGTCTAGCTCTCTAATACAAGAGTTAATCGTTACTGCCAGAACTTCATTTATGCAACAGATCAGCTATGGAACTGTCTCCCTTTGTCTGTATTTCCTACTTCCTATGACATCCAGTCTTTCAAGCGCAGTGTGTCCAGGCATCTCGAAATGAATGGATCTTGAATTTAGCTCTCTCTTTTTTTTTTTCCTTGGAAGGAACTGTTATGCAGGCTCCTAGCCTTTGGTTCTTTCTTCCTTGCATTTAAAAAATATTATTGTGATATGCAAGATCAAGCTGAGAAGAGTGAGGTGGATCAGGAGAAAGAGGAGCAGTCAGGGAGAAATACTGAAAGTTGGAAAGCTGATGATCAACGAAATGGTCCATGAATACAGGACCAAAGTATGGGAGGTGTTAAAATCAGTGAAACAGAATGAAATGGATCTGGACAGCTTGTGGAATGCTTATAGGGATTGCTTAGTTTGGAATCTTAAAGTGGTGTGTGGTGTGGCAAGTGTAGCAACAAAGAAAGGTACGACATGGTGGGATGAATAGGTTACGAGAGCAAGGGAAGAAAAGAGGAAAAAGTGACTAGAGTGGTTACAGAAC